>NC_133042.1:6837500-7067500 GCF_048771995.1 Taeniopygia guttata
TGCTTTTTGCTATTTTATTTCTTTATTAAAAGTGATAAACTGGAATGGGAAGGGGAATTGCTACATCTTTTGAAAGTCAAATTTGCAGACAGCTCTACTTGGAAATTTTCTGGCTAAGAGTAGTATTGTGACCAGGAAGAGTTTTCCACCTTCTGTTTCATCAGAACTATGATGGAAAAAAGTAGAAAGTACTGGCTGTGCATAGAGAAGGTTGTGAGTGAGCAATATGCATTGAGATTGGTTTTCACTTGAACTGTAGTTAAAGACTGTCTTACTTTCAAGTAGTTTTAGGCTGTCAGTATTGATTGATCTCTCTAATTTATAGAGTACCACCTAGCTTGATATCTTGGAGGCTTTCTACAGTTTTACTTTATAGCTGACATCATAAAAATGTGCTTTCTAAAAATTCTGCCCAAATGAACCGTGCTTGCCAGTCAGATTCTGCACTAAAATGAAGAGCATTCACGCAGCAAAGTTAATTCACCAGTTTTTGCTTCTTCAGACATCTTGGCTCTCTTTTGCTGCCACAGCACACTCTTTGGCTGGTAAGCAGAAATGATTTTTTAGTCGTTATCAGTTGTTCAGTGGCCTATGACTGGGTGTGTTGGTGGTCCCAGTCCAGTTACTAATACATAGCTTTTCTGTGCAAAAAAAAAAAAATTCTTTCTCCACAACTGAAGTCAAACCCACCATTTTCACAGCATTGTCAAGGGATCTTGAGATCAAGTCCCACCCTCTCATGAAAAAACAGACTTTTTGTTGTTTTCTTTTTTGTTCAGTATAAGCTTGAAATTTACTGCTGCACCATCTCAACACCAATTTTTTCCAGTGTTAATCTTGAAGTTTTCATTGTTTGCTGTACTTCTGCTTTGGGCAGAGGGAAAAATCCAGGCCAGGCAATGTAGAGAGAGTACTCATGGCTGGAAAGAAGGCAGGACCTTGTAGTAAAGCAAAGCTGTTTAAGGCACAAAACCATATCCAAGACCAAATGTCCATGCAAAATGTTTCATGTATGCATCTTTTTCCTTTGGAAAATGGTAGAAAATTCCTGTGAATTGGCCTGCAGCTGAGCAAACAGTATATGCAGTTTGGGAATCCTCGTGCTTTAGCAGACAGACAACTTTGGATGCCCAAATTTGCTCACTGTCTGGGATTTGCGGCCTCAGCCAGAAATTGGTTATTGCCTTAGGGAACTTCTGGTCAAGTCAAGATGGTGAGAACCTGCCTGCATAAGAAAGTTGAGCTTTACCACCAAGAGAATGCAATCATGGTTGAATTTAAGCTTCTGAAATCTTCTGGTACTGGCCAGTGAAGCTTCTGAAGCTGGTGGGCCACAGACTTGAGGAGATGCTAAAACTGGTTGGCTGTTCCCAAGTTGCACTGATTTGATTTGTTAGTGCCCCACAGTGCCAAGGTCAGATCCTGCAGCCCGTGAGATGCTGCCATTCTGCAGCAGTTGTCTGGGGGTTTATATTTTATGGTCAAAAATACCAAAATTACAATGCAGAATACAGGTTAATTTTATCATAGTTCTTGCCATGACTTTGTCAATGTTTATAGTACATTTCAAAGACAGAAAATGCTCCCTCTACCCCTTCCCAACTTTGCCTCCTTACTCAGCATTTCTAAGCATTACGTGTACGTGTCTGGACTCCACATTGTGAAGGAAGCTGCTTAAATTTGTTATCCACTAGGCATAAAATTGTAATCCCCTTACCTGCTGATTTTTCATCAATTCCCTGTGAAATAGAAAGCCCTGACTCTCTTCAGAGACAAGAGTGTCTGGAGAAGACTTGATAGTTTCAGTCTAGAGGTTTAAACACATTTACAGACTTCCTTTGTTAAATGTGGCTGATTCATTTAAGAGGTTTATTCTCTAATCAGATTTGTCCTTTTGGAGTTGTGTGTGGAATCTTTAATAGTGGCTGTTGTTCAAAGCTTCTGGGAGCTGTGCTTTCTCAGAGGAGAGGAAATCCTCTTTCAGGCTAGTTATTCATATAATTGTTTAATTTTTCTTTTTAAGATCATCTGTACCTCACTCTGCAGCCCAGGCAGTCCATCAAGTTTTGGCAACTGTTGCTACAAATCAAGCTAAACAGGTATTTTGATATAGAGCCCTTTCCCTGTGGAATACTTACCTGGGCATGCTCAGCAGAGTTTGGGGGTTTAATTTTCATAGCTTGCCCTGCATTCTTGACAAACCATTTCTGTATCTGTGACCTTGACAGTGTGATGCCAGGCATATCTATGTTATGTCTTGACTTTTCTCACTTCTGAAGACATGCAGTTTTCTGGTGGCCGCAGCCTTGCTGCAGTGAGGGTTGCAGCTAACAGCAAAGGAGGCTGTTAGGTAGCTACAACTAAATTTTACACCAAAGAAATAAAGTTACAGGTAATCAAGGGAGAGAGTTCTTTATTACCCTGTTATTCTACTGAAAATATTGCTTAATGGTTGACAAGCTGCTGGGTTTTATAACTATGCATCAAAAAAACCCAATGCAGCAGTCTTTGTCCTCTGGAATCATTGAGCTGCTGCCCACAGTGGCTTGCTGACTTATTGAAAAGGCTGAGAACTGACGCTGTATTTAAGTGTCAAGTCATAATGGGCCCAAGAGTGCAGAGTTCTTCTAATGCTGCAACCACCCACCTCTATTTTATTCATAAGTCACTGCATGACAGTGCTAATAGCAAACTAATGTCAGAAGGATCTTTGTTAATGGGCAGACTGCACTGACCTGAAGTGGTGCTGTGTTTTAGACACCTCTGACAAGCTCAATGAAGAGCCAGACTCCACCTTCCTCTGTGTGTGCACCCTCTCCTATGGCATCCACAGCTGCTCCAACATCATCTGGCAACAAGATCTCAGGTGAGTTGTCTTTCTCTTGTGGAGATGCAAATAAGGCCTGGATGTCTCTTGCAACATATCAGGGTGCACAGTCCAGAGAAGTGAGGATACTGAGGAGAAAATATTTGCCTCCACTGAGAGGTTACTGTGCCAGTCTTGAGGGGGAGAATTTGTAAAACAAAGGTACAGAAGTGCAGGAGAGTGGTTTTCTATACTCCCTGTGTTTTGTCTGTTGCTGCATCTAGAATTTAGTGACACAATTCCTTGTTCAGAGGGCACTCAAGGCTTGTAACTCTTATCAGGAAATGCAGAAAGCACATCTACAAGGCTGCTGTGGTTTGACAGCAAATTAAAAACAGCTCTTTTGTTTTTAAAACGTTAAAATCCTGCTGATTTTAAACATTTTAAATGTGCGGATTTGATTTTTAGACACACAGAGGAGTACCTGAACTAGCTTAATCTAATTCTGTTGAGCACTGAGCTGTAGGACCAACTTCAGAGCCAGTTCAGACACAGAGATCAGTCTCATAGAGTTGGGAAGCTCCTAAAGAAAGGAATGCTCAGTTTACAGCTTAAAGAGGAAACATTAATGGAAGGAAGCAATTGATTTTTAATGTGTATTAGATAATAATGCTTGCATTGGACATGGCTTTATAAGCCTCTTGCATAAAAGTCTGAAATCCATGTCTGTTGGTCTTTTGCCTTTAATCCGTGGATGTAGGTTGCCTCTTAGCCAGGGGTAAGAAGCAGTAAAAATAGCTAGGAATCATAATTTGTCTTGGCAAATGCTTCTTAAATTTTGGTTTATTGAAAATGTCAACTCCTGAATTTGACAGCACTTCATTTTATTAGAAATGTATTAAATTATAGACTGTGTGTGCAAGCTAATCCCTGCTTTTCTTATAGATAGATGACAGGGTGCTTTGTTTATTTTTAATTTGTAAGTTTATTTTTAACGTATATTTATTTGTTGTTCTTGTAACTTACAGGACAAGGGACAGTAAAAACAGTTACAGCTGTTTCTTCTACTGTGACATCAGTGCAAGCAACAACTTCACAGCTTAACAAAACATCCTTGTTTTCTTCTGCAGGGTCTGTATGAACATTAAGATTTCTTTGTAGTTGGCATTAAATATGAGTATTGGCTGTTACAGCAGGTGTTGCCTACAAGCTGTGCAGTGCTGTAAAATGGCACCTGCAAATGTTAGACTGGGAGGGCAGGGGTTGTACCAGAGTCCTTTGAAGACCTTGTTTGTGGAAGCCTGAGTGAGGTCTGAAGGTCTGTGGGACTTTGACACAATGTCATATTGCTCTGTCAGAGATTTTTCAGTGTATAACTAATCAAAAGTACAGGATAACTGGTTACTTTTCGGGTTTATCTACAGTGGACTGTTGAACAAGTGCCCAGTTAGAACTTGAAATATGTTCTGATGGTCCCACTCGCTGAATTACTTCTTCATTTTAATATAGCAGAACAAATTTTGTGTTTTGGCCTGAAAAAGTAATCAGTTCATGAAGGTGACAAGAGGGGCCCCAAGCCATCTGGTGGTATTTGTTACATAACAATAACACAAAGCAAGGCACGTGTTATGAACATACAGTTGCTCTGAAATTTTTCTTATGGAAAGGTATTTCAGGGATGGAAAAAATCTTTATTTGATTATATCTTACGTTTAGGGGAGAAGGGTAATTCCTTAGGAATGATTGTTTGAAATTCTGCATGTTTACTGGTCTAGCACTCAAGTGAATTTCTCTATCAAGTTGGCACCATTAAGTCTTTCAAAATACACATTCAGATGGGTGATTTCTTTCAGTCTTGCCCATTCCTCTGCATGTTTTTTAAGTGGGTGCTACACAGATGCCTTGCTGGGCTCTTCAGGGAGCTAAAAGAGTCCTTTTGAGTGATGGAAATTCAGATTCAAAAAGCAAACAACCCTGCCTTTGTCCCATGTGCAGTGCCTCAGTGTGTAAACCATATGCTAAATACAGTGCTGTTGTCAGTGATGTCTTAGTCCCATGGCCTGACTTCTCTATCAGCAGCTGGTCTTTGAGAATCAGAAAAAGCTTAAAAAGCCTCAGGGAATGAAGATCTCTGCAAGACTCATTATGAAAGATCACAGTATTTTTGCAAGACAAAATATTTTCAGTGTAAAGTAGTCATGATAATTTTTCATTTTTGTCTTGCTATGAATGACCTTCTTTTTGATGGATGGTTGTATCCGGTCATTCCCTTCTGCACATGCACTGATTCTGCTGTTTTAGCTCTTTCAAACTCTGGTTTCCCCTGTGGTTTTTCCTCTCACCAGTCTCCTCAAATCCATTCAGATTTTGGTGCATGGGGAAGAAATGTGCAGCAGAAAGGAAAGAATATGGAAGGATGAGGGCTGGTCAAAAGAACTTTGAACCATGACTCCCTTTAACCCTCTAGAAGCCTTTCAGAGAGGGAACAAATGGAGCAGTGTATGTGTGCTTCTCTCTTCATGTTCAGTCCTTGGAGAAACTGCTCCTGTGTGCCTGGCTTTGTGCAAGTCTGTACTGGAAATCTGAGTCTCAGAGTTGTGCTCATCATATAGTTGGAAATTTCAGCACTTTGAGCTAAGTCATTCTTTCCCTTTCTCCCCTCTCCTCCTAGGTCTGTATTTAATTTTGGTGGTGTCACATCAGCTGCTTCATCACAGACGCTGCCCAGCCTCACTTCCTCACAAGGTTAGTTTGGGAGAGTGTGCAAACAGCATCTCTTCCCTCTTAACAGAGTGTTTACTCTTCCTAATCCTTGTGGTTCTTGTTCTCTTTTGCATTTCTAGTACTAAAATTGCAATATATTTCATATTGCATAATATTGCAATAACATTTCATACATATGCTGGGTTCTTCCCTGTAATACACAGAAATCTGGGCCACCCACCTATCAATTAAGCAAAATATTTGTTGCCAAGAACATTAAGGACACACTAGTTTATGAAAAGGATAACATCTGTAGTCATTTCCTCTGCTGTTTTTAATCTGTAGATTTAAAGTTACTGAGGTGGACTGACATAGAACTGTTATCCAGTGAACATTTAGGAATCAGAGGGAAGTGCTTGGAATAGCTTTGTGTTGCTTCCAAAATTGAAGTGACAATACATAGGCTGCCTTTTCATGTAATAGGTAGGCCCTACTTGTTGAGTCTCTTAAAAGGGAACTGATAAAATCTGCTTTGTAATGTTTTTGAAGCTTTCTGCCGTTAATTTTAGTCTTGCAGATGAGATCATACAGTCAAAAAATTCGCTCCCAATGTTGTTTGTTCCTCTGATAAAAGATATCACCTCTTCTTACAAATCTTGGCTCATTTCTATCCTTAGACCATCACAGCTACAGTAATGCTACTGATACTCTTGATGCTAAGCAGAGAAAATGAAGTGGGCTTAAAATTTGGAGATTGACATAAAAGCTTAGGTAAATAACACAGATAAAGCAGGAGTGGGAGGTACAGGAGGCAGGCTTGAAAACCACAGCATTGTGTGAGGCCAGGTACTTCACTCTGTTCTGGAAACTGGTAGGAGCACCTATGTCTCTGTAATTGATAATGGAAGAACTACAGAATGTAATTTCAGGGCCTTAGGAGGGGGAAAAAAGCTACATTATTGAGTGTCATTTACTTAAATATACTTAATATAGAGGAAAACACAAGGATTATACCAGATCTGCTAAGAAGCTTTTACTCTGTTGTTTGATCTTCATGCAGATTTCCTGTATTTTGTCCAAACACCGGTGCAGTGTTTTCAAGTCAGAATTTGTTTGGTGCTCAGAAATGAAGTGACAGTACATTAAATAAAACTAGCCCAGTCTCCCTTAAAACTTCAGCGGTTTCACACTGTTGGACAGCAGTGTAGTTTAGAAATGGAGCTGCTTTGTCAATTATATTTGAGAGTTTTTCTCTAGTTTTTCAAAGCTGAAAACAGCCTGTATCAAAGCTGGTTGGTGGTCTATAAATAGCTGAATTTGTAAAGAAAGATTTGATTTTGTAGAAGACTCTTCAACTGTCAGAAAGTATTTTTATGACCTTAACTGTTCTGAGCCATTGGTTTAAAAAGAAAGTGCTGTAGTAAATGTGAGGAATTTTTTACCTGAACCAAGTAAGAAGAGGTGAAAGTGGTGTCAGTAGAAAATTATCTGTAATAACCAAGTCTTTCATGTTTTTATCAAACTGCTGAAAAAGAAATAGAAGCCAAAGGCTGGAGTTGTCTGTACTCAGAGAGAAGGGTGGTTAAGTGGAGGCTGTGATGTGACAGTTTGTCACTGCTACCCTGGCCATTAAGGCTTCAGGTGTCACTGCTGTGTCCTGAATGGATATGAAGGTTGCAGTTATCTGATGGATAGAGGCTTTATAGTTTTGAGGCAAGAACACTGACAGTCTGTGAAGCACTAAAATGGACCATTATTGCAAGAATGATAACTGAGCTTTGCATACCCTAACTCCATTTGTTACCTCTGTCTCTCTCACTGACAGCCCCTGCAAAAGAATCAGCCCAGCCAGATTCATTTTTGTTTGCTGGGAGTTCCAAACTTGGAGCAATCCCCGAGCCCTCCTTTGTATTTGGGTCCCACAAATCAGCAAGTGCTCCAGGAGGTGTAGCAGGAGGCAGCTCCTCAGCAGATGGCACCCAGTCAAACAAAGCTGCTGCAACATCATCTTCTGCTCCTTCCACAACATCTGGCAAGTTGGATATTACTCCATCCAAACCAGGAGATCACTTGTTTCAGGGCAACCTGGCTGGGGAAACTCTTGGGAGCTTCTCAGGACTGCGAGTTGGTCAAGTAGATGATAATGCCAAGACCACCAGTAAAGCACCATCTACCAGTGTTGCAGGAACACCGTCAACTAAAGTGTCTACAATACCTTCTGGGTTTAATTTTTCTGCTCCCCTGACTTTAGGAAAAGCTGGAGAAGCTGCTTCAACATCAGTCACGTCAGCTGGCACAGCATCCCTGTCCAGCAGCACTAGTGCCACAGGCAGTCTCTTTGGCAATGTCCAGTTAACCAGCACAGGGTCTTCTGGGGTGTTTAATCTTGGAAGCTCTGGTGGCAGCAAACCCACCTTTTCATTTGGTATTCAGCAAACAAACAGTATGAGCACTTCTGCCTCTGCCCCTTCTACTCTCCCTGCTTCAACATCCCTCTCGTTTGGAGGTTTCTCAAGTTCGTCACAAACTGCTGTCCCTGCTACAGCTTCCAGTAAGTCTGCAGGGGATGCCAAATTACCACCTGGGTCAGAAAAAACATCTGAAAATGAAGCTGTAGCACCTGTGTCTTCACCTCCAGTGCCACAGCCCCAGGCACAGCTCTCAGAGCCACTTAAAGAACCAGCTTTACCCCAGGCCACAGCTGGGGACACTGTCCCAGAGGGCTCTGGGACCACAGTGGCACCACCTCCCCCTGACACTGTGGCTGCTCCCACCTCCACCAGCGATCTGAAGGCCCCGGTGCCTCCCGCTGTCTCCACAGTCGCCCCACCAGATCAGAATGTCTCAGCAACAACCTCCACAGCAAGTGTTGCCTCTCCTGCAGAAGCCACAGGTGCTCTGGCCGCTACCTCTGATGTTCCTACAGGTGTGCAGAGTCCAGCTGCTGTTGCCTCTGTGTTTGCCCCCACTTCTGCAGGCTCCTCGGTGTTCTCTCAGCCGCCGAGCTCCAGCTCTTCTGGCTCGGCGTTTACCCAGCCTGCCGGGGAGGCAGCTGCTGCTCCTTCCACACAGCCCGTTTTTGGGCAGCTCCCAGCAGGTACCACAGCATCCTCTCCCTTTGGGCAGCTCACCACCAGCACTCTGTCCACGGCCACAGCCACCACCCAGGCTGCCACCTCAGCCTTTGGTACTTCTGCTTTTGGCACCACCACCACGGGGGGCTTTGGCCAGCCAGCCTTTGGGCCAGCACCAGTCTTTGGACAACCTGCAAGCAGTTCTGCAAGTGGCTTTACCTTCAGCCAGTCTGGGTTTGGGACAATGCCAGCCTTTGGCCAGCCAGCAGCTTCTACAGCAGCCTCGAGCAGTGGGAATGTTTTTGGATCCCCGGCCAGCACCAACAGCCCCAGCTCCTTCTCCTTTGGCCAGCCAGCCAGCACGGGCGGGGTGCTCTTTGGGCAGAGCAGCCCTCCCGTGTTTGGGCAGAGCACTGGCTTTGGGCAAGGGGGATCTGTGTTCGGTAGCACTGCTGCTGTCACCACCACCACGTCCTCTGCTGGGTTCAGCTTCTGCCAGGCCTCAGGTAAGAGCAGAGCGTTGGCCCAGTGGCACTGTCTGGCTTGGAGTGTATCACTGGGGAAAGCAGGATGGCATTCATGCCTTTTTTTCCCCTATGGCACCTGATGGGTCTCATTTTTCTGGTTTGGTTTTGTTCTGTTTTGTTTTCAATTAGTAATAACAAGAGCTGCAGTGTATGTGAGAAGCAGACTAATGTTGGAGGCAAAAGAAGCTTTTGCTCTGCTTCACTATTCATCAGCAGGCCTCTGAATGTAGCCTTGTCATCCTTCATTTTATACTTACTAGTCTACCTTAATTTAATTTTGAATTACATATTATCCTGCCTGCTGCACAGTAACTGGAAGTGTTGTAAATTGTTGCACCAAAGGCACAGAGCAGCTTTGAGACCATAACCAAGGCAATGAATAAACACAGATGCAGCACTTCCTTCAGTGGCCTGCACTGAACAAATGCAACAGTGGATGTACATGGCAAAAAAAAAAAAAAAAATTAAGCCCTCAAAGTGGTGGCTTTGCAGGGAAAAATCTGTTAAATCCACTTTTGCATTTGGAAGCATTTCAAAATTAAATATAGCAGTAACACAAGCTTTAGCTACCTGTCCACACAGTTAAATTGGATTCTTGCACAGACCAAGCCTCCTTGGTCAGTCCCTTTTTGTTCTCCACATGCTCAGTGTATTGTTGGGGCTTTTCCAAAGGTTATTCTGTACAATCTTCAGAGAGCTCCCAGGGAAAAGTGACAAGTGCATTGTAATAATGGAGAGCATGTATTTCCAAGGAAGAAAAACTAATTAGGTTCATTTAATTAAAAATGATGGCACTGCAGGCAACTGCTTGCTCATTTTAACTACAGTAGCAGAGAACAGTTAAATTGTGGGAAGTGAACTCTGCTCGAGAAAGGTGTTCCTAATTATAGAGATGCAAGTTTTATTACAAAAGGCACATTTAAGTGAAGTGGGAAATGGAAAGGGGAGTTCTTTTTTTAATCAAAACATTTCATTATCTTTAACAGGAGTCTTCAGGTAACAAAGCTCAGATCCTCTTTACACAGGGGCAATCAGAATGCTCCAGTGCTTGTGCACGACTTGCAGTATTATTGTAGCCACGTTAACAGAAATCCAATTCTCTTGGTGTTAGCAACAATCCCACAAGTGAAAAGGCCTTCTATTGTCTATATTTAAGTTGGCCAAAGAGAGAATGAGAATGACTTTCATATAAACTATCAATGTAATTTATTATTTGTGTGTTGGCACATGCTTTGTATTTGTCCAGCCTAGATATGTAACATAATTTGTATCCCCATGCAAGACTTGTCCTTATCCTGTCCTGGTCTAGTGTCACCTTCCTGAATGTCTTACACTGTGGTAATAGTGTTGGTGGTTAATTTTCCTTTTTTCTCATAGGTTTTGGTTCTAGTAACACAGGTTCTGTATTTGGGCAAGCAGCAAATACTGGAGGCACTGTCTTTGGCCAGGCAAGTATTTATGGCTTTTTGTAGAAACAAAGGGCTGTTACATGTGGGGGACTTGGTCAGGGTTCCCTATTTCTGATAATTTATTTAAAAACACAGTTTGATGTGTTAAATAAAAGATGTCCCAGTCTGTACTGGAGATATTTGCTGTTGTGGTAAGCACCAGAGCATCTGCATAAATACTCCAGGGGGTATTCATGTATGGAGACACAAACATTTTATCACATGCAAGATAAGATAGATGCAGTAAGTCTCTTGCCTTTGTTCTATGCTAAGTGGAAAGTAGGGCAAGTGTAGGGCAAGCCTCGAAGGCATTATTCTATGCTGTGGACAAGATTTAAGACAGACTTAAATAAAATTTCATGGCATTCTATTTTGGAAAGTGATTGCTGGCTGCTTTGTCAGCCCCTTCAGACATCCAGAGAAAAGGCCCAGGCAGAACAGCCTTGGTTGGGAGCATGTGCTGCTTTGACTTTGCTTAAATTCGTTTTTTGTCCTTTTTGTGTTCTAGCAGCCATCTTCCTCCACTGGAGGCTTGTTTGGAACTGGAAGTGGTGGGAGAGGTGGAGGCTTCTTCAGTGGTTTGGGAGGAAAGCCAAGCCAGGATGCAGCCAATAAGAATCCCTTCAGTTCCTCCAGTGGAGGATTTGGATCCACATCTTCTCAGAGTGAGTGAGCAAAACAAGAATACAAGATGTGCTGTGATTTCCATCTGCTTTTGTGAGCCCATCTGCTTTTCTGCTGATTGTTTTCGAGTAAATTGTGTGTTAATATGAAAGGCTTTGAGGGAGTAACCAGAGTATGTGTGATGTGCAATCCAGAATTTTTCTTCTAGGTTTATGGAAAACAAAAGCCATTGAAACAAACAAGCAGATGCAAGAAGTGTGAATAATATCTATATTCTGTAGAGAATTCTTGTCTAAATCCTTCCTTAAAATGAAATACTCAAAATTCTTGTCACTGAATTTCTGCCTCCAACTTAGTTGGAAGTTAGAAAGCTTTGATCATCTCTCATCACCCTAAGACTGTAAAAATTGCAAAGAATCAATATGTGAGGGAGAGAATTTTTGTTAACCTCTGCCTAAATGTTAATATCTTTATGCAGCACATACAAGGTACTTTATCAAAATTTGCTGTGACCTATGGATAGGCAGGTAGAAAGCACAAAGAAGGGGAAGCAGTGGCTGAACATGAAAGTTGGGAAACAAAGGAAAACTGTAGAATTAGTGCTGCAAGTGGTTAGAAGTAGCACTTGAAGCCTTAAGAGAGAAAATCCATTTATTTTATTACATCTTTAATGATCCATTGGGATTAATGGTCGAGGTCAGTTTTCTAACCTTGCTAATTTAATCATTTAATGCAGTTCTGGGGTTTGTGATGAAACAAAACAGATGGTTCACCACAGAAAAGCTTTGGTTGTTCTGTGTCCTGCCTCTAGATGCAAAAACTCCCTGTAGGCTTATGAAGGATGAAAAAATTAGTTATTTCTCATCAAGGCTGGAGAAGTTTGGCTCCTACTTTAAGGTCCTGTTAGATAATCTTGTGTAGAACTACTGAGCATTGCCAAAACAGCTAAGAACCTTTAATTTGTGGTTTGCTGATATTTGTGTTGTCTGGAGAGACTGATTGTAGCTGCTGGGATTTCTCACTTAAGGAATTGTCTTTTACTGACTGGGGCACAGGATGCATCTAAACAAATTATCCCTCTTGGTGATTTACTAGATTGCAGCAATAAAGGGTTGTTAGTGGTCTATCAAATCCAGATCTTGGTGCAACTACAAAGTCCTGTAGGAATTAGGGAAAACTTGGCTTCTGCCTGTGTTGTTTTCAGTGTGATGTTCATTGTGTGCTTGGGGGTTGTGGAAAGAAAAGTAATTTTCCCTTCTCCTGCTTCAACTAATGAAATGCAGTGTAGAATATTGTCTGCTCTGAGTATTGGCTGTTTATAAATATTCCTCATCTCCCCAGATTCTTCAAGCTTATTTGGAAACAGCGGAGCAAAGACTTTTGGCTTTGGCAGCTCCTCCTTTGGAGAGCAGAAGCCTACGGGCACTTTCAGCTCTGGTGGTGGAAGTGTGGCCTCCCAAGGCTTTGGGTTCTCCAGTCCAAACAAAGCAGGTACTTTGGGAATGCACCCACTAGGACAGCCCTCACTGTCTGGGAGATATTTGCTGTTCTGCCACTTAGCTGTCCACAGCCTGGACTCGGTGCACGGACAAGAATTGTCTCTGAACAATAAATGAAAAATAATGGCTGAGTGAATGGAGCTTTAACTGGTGGGTCCAAGGCAGAATTTTACTCTCTCTTATGCAGCATCCAGTAAACCACATCCTCAGGTGTTCATTCCAAAAATTTCTGTTGCAATTTAAGGGCTGAGAGCTGTGTAATTTAGTTCTGGTTTTATGTTCTGTAAAGTCAAGAGTACAGAACATGGAACTGAATACATTTTTCCTATTTTAGATACTTCCTTGGAATATTATCTTACAAACTTTGCTCTGGGTTTTGTAACCTCTTTTATCCCCATTTCACTACTTAAAATAGTGGAAAAAGGAAAGTGAAACATGTGAATATGCATTGCTAAAGAGAGTCTTTGCTGACCAAAGCTTCAGCCCCTGGGATAAATGCTCTTAACTTCCTAGAGATAGAGGTAACAAAATATCTGATCTGCCTTTAAATAATTCAGGCCTAGCATTTATTTTTTTTCCAGACCTTTTGTGTTTACAGCCAAACAGTATCCATTACCTTGGCATGGACTGGAATTTCACCCTGGGTATTAAAATGTGCAGTGGTATCCCATCCTTATCCCTGGTCAAATAAAAGAGCAGGTGTCATTCATGTTCCACAGTGAAACAGGCCAATAATATCAGCAGATGAACATATGGAGAAAAAATCTGGGTAGAAATCCATTCAGAGCTGCAGGAGGCAGCTAACCCCTGAACAGAAATTGCCAAGAACAGAGATAAGTTCTCAATTCCCTGCAGGCAGTTCCACTGACCTGGCATTTAATCCTTCCATTTTAGTTTCCACCACTTAAACCAGGAATAGATCGTACCCTACCTCCCAAATCTTTGCATCACTGAAGCACCTAAAACCCAAGTTTGCATCTACTCTCTGATCTTAAGAGATGGGGGAGGCTTGCCAGTTGCAGTTTTCTTTCATGCATTCAGGCACTTCTCTTACCCATATCTCTTGCAACAAAACACCCTGCAGATTGGAATTAGTTCTATAAATTGGTGTCCCTATGATAGGATGAACACCCCGTTATCTACCTGGAAAACTGCTCTTTGTTTTCTCTCTCTGCATTATTGTTTATGTGATATTCTTGTCCCCTTTTTTGCCTCTGTTTTGCTCAGGTGGCTTCGGTGCTGCTCCAGTGTTTGGCAGCCCTCCCACTTTCGGGGGATCCCCTGGGTTTGGAGGGGTGCCAGCATTCGGTTCAGCCCCAACCTTTTCAAGCCCTCTGGGCTCAACGGGAGGCAAAGTGTTCGGCGAGGGGACGGCAGCAGCCAGCGCTGGAGGATTTGGGTAAGCCAGGGAAAACAACCCCCTTGCATGACAAGGTTCTGCTTGGTTACCTCTGCTTTTACATGAAGAATATGTTCTGTCACTGACTGGTAAGATCAAAGTGTCCTTGGTTTGATTGTTTAAAAGACAAAACCAATCAAGGTATAAAACTAAAACTCGCACCCCAAAGGAAGGAATGAGTGTGGTCATTTTAATGCTGGTAACTCCCGTGTTGAATCTTTAGCTTTTGAGATGTCAGCTTGCAGCTCCGTGAGGAAATGCAGGGGTATTTTGTATTTTCTCTGTGTGCATTTAATGAGTGCAAATCTAGGGCTACAAACTATGCCTAGCAAAGAAAACAATTATTGTTATCTCTTACTCTGTCCAGACACTTTATCCTCTGGTTATATTTGGGCTAGAGATGCTAATGAGAATTCAGGCTGTTCTCTCACCTGTGGGATGAGGCACTTGAAACAGTCTGTGCTCCCAGAGCTCTTTATATTTATCCCTTCCTGATTGTTTTTACCTGCTCCTGTGTCCCCTAAGCCTGTGTTTGGCACCAGAACAGAGAGCACATCATTCCTTGCTTTGTTCATCAAATACAAAATTCCAAACCTTGCCAAGCAGCTTCTGCAGAACGCAGCAAATGCAGTTGTTCAAGCATTGTGCTACCAGCCAGCAACACTCCTTCATGTCCTGCAGTTACAGTCAGACTGAACAGAGCCAATTAAAAAAAGAAAAACCTCCAGTGTGGAGAGGAAACCGGATGTCTCCCCAGTCTTGGTGTTTATATATTTCATAAGTGTTTGTCTCTTAGTCTGGTTTCAGGGGGAACTGCCTTTACATAAGGCACAGGGGACATCCAGAAGTGTGACTTGTTAATTCCCTGTGAGGTGTGGGCAGGTACCCCTGAGCTGGGGCAGGCTTCAGCCACGTGCTCCTGCTGTCCAGAATGTGCAGCAGATTGAGGAGTCCCTTTGGAAAGGGTGAAAATACAGGCAACTTAATTAAATCTTAAAAGAAGCATGTGTTTGTAGGGATGACTTAGCTTAAATCAACTGCTAGTTTGTTCAGTTCCAACATCCAGCCATTGTGCTGCAGGATTTTGTACTGAGACTGGATCTGCTTAGTGACAACATGGAGAGCTTAAAGATAAAATGGGATTCAGAACAAGCAGCATGTTGATGGAAAAGAGGTCTTGCATAAGCAGTCTGCAGACTCAAGGAAGATAACACAGTGACTTAACTTGTGGGAAGCTTTGACAATTTTTTCTCTACTAGAAAGGTACAGACTCAGTCTGATATTTTCAGAGTTACCTGAGGATGTTGATTTTAAAACTTTAAAAGAGTGTGCAGAATTCCCAGGCATATTTACAGAAATCCAAATCTCATCACAAAATGTTGAGCAATAGTTTAATTCTGCAGTATAATGTAGCATCTGTGCAGGACTTCCTTTTAGCCTTTCTCTTGAAGTGAAACTTTAAAAATCCCAAGTCCAAAGAAGTCACTTGCAAATACATGGTGTTGTATTAGCTCGAAGTTGCTGAGAATACTCTGCTGACTTAAATACATGTGATTCATACTGCTTCAATTCTGAAAAATCTGCATCACTCAATAAATTATGGGGGTGGCAGAAATAGAAACCACTACACTTCTTCAGAGCCTACAGTTCCAACTGTTGGTGGGCAAATAATGTTTTGCTTTTATAAACTAACCTCAAGTGCATCTCAGTTGTGTTTTGCACAGCAGCTTTACAAAAGACCTGAAAATTTGGTCAAGATAGACTGGATTAATATGTTACCAGGCAATGACTGCATTTCATGTCTTTTATGTGTCTGGAAAAAAATCTTTTCATATTAAGCTGTTTCTTAAACTGTGTGTAGCCTTTCCAACAGGCCTCTTCTGATTGCAGCTGAAAGGAGCAGTTTGAACCACAAGTTTTCTTGTCACTATTTTCACCTCCTCTTCCTTACACAAGATAGACAGGATTTGTGTGTTGTAGCACAGTCCTGAGAAGATGGACCAGTGTAAAACCTCTTGTTCTAAACACATCACCCAATCTTGCTTCTTTTTAGAAAAACTAAAAAAAAAATCTGTTGTGCTTTTCCTAAGAAAAGCACATTTTGTGGTTCTGAGTGCTGCCTGCAGTACAGAGGTGAGAAGCCAAAGCAGGACCAGAGATGCAGAGTCACAGAGCTGCCCCTGGTATCTGCTGCTGTCTGTGGAAGCAGTGTCTGGGAGAGGAGAGGTGATGTCCTTTGCCAGGTGAATTGCTTGTCACATTGCTACCAGGGCTGTCTTTTGTCTGGAGAGATAGCTTTTGATGTAGGTCTGTGTTTTGGGTTTTTTAAAGTCTCCTAGATGTGGATGGATGGAGAGGTGGGTTAACGTGCTGTCAGGTTGTGTTTCAAGTGAGAAATGACAGGAGTTTGTGTGAGACACAGCCTGGCAGAGCTGGCACCCTGTGACGTGTCCAGCTCTGCTCAGGCTGCTGCTGGGTTTTAGGATTGTTGTTCACTTGCAGAGCTTTAGCAGAAATTGTCATTTGGAAATCTTGTGTCTGCATTTTGCCCACTTTAAGTTAAACTTGAAGGTCGTTCTTTGAGAACATTTCTTATATTCAGAATGGAAGGAAGGGCAGAGAAACATACTGCATGTCATGGTCTCATTAGTGTGTCACACTGAGAGCTTTGTGCTGCCTGGTTGGACAGAGTGGGTGGAGAAAGACACATTTCCATATATAAAAGTGTTTCTCATTTCAGTCCCCAAAGGCAATTAGGGAAGTGATTAGTTAGAGGTGGTGGGGAGAAGTGCCAGGTTGGTGCAGATCTTCAGGGAAGCATTGAAACCTTGTGTGGTTCAAAATGGGCTGGGGAGAGAAAGGAATTGAGAAATTTGCACATTTCTCTGGGCAATGGGAAAGGAACCCTCTGAAATTGGGGAATCTGGGTTTTGTATCTGGGCTCTGCTTTGTGCTCTGGCTTTGAGCACCTCATACCAATTCTGTGTTTGCTGCCCTGTTGGTGAAGTGAAACGATGCTGTCCTCTTGGTGAAAACCACACACGGGTGAATTAAAATAGCATCCTGTGGCCGAAGTTTGTATTTCCAAGCACTTGAAAACATACTCTGTGTGTGTCAAGAATGGGACCTCTCCCAAAGCAGGAAATGTCTTTCCAAATGAACAATTATTCATATCAGCTGGTCTCAGCCTTTGATGCATCCTCGTTGTCGTGGTTATGGGGACAAACTTCCAGTGTAAGTGAGAAGATGTTTGCAAACTCAGTTTTTCTCTTTAAAACCTGCAGGTTTGGTGGTACCAGTAACAACACAGCATCATTTGGCACCTTGGCAAACCAGAACACACCCACGTTTGGCTCCCTGTCCCAACAGGGCACAGGCTTTGGAGCACAAAGCAGTGGATTCTCAGCTTTTGGGACAGGTGGAGGAGGTAGGAGAGGCTAAAATCACCCTAACAGCCCCCATGTCTCTGGTTTTCCCTGGAAATTGGGTGGGACTCCTCAACTCTCTCCCAAAAATCTGCTGTAGGGAAGGCACCATGTCCATGGGAATTGAGGTGCAGGGTGGATATAGCACCTTTTCAGCCTTCAGCTCCTAATTCCATCACTGATCTGCTGTGTGCAATGTCAGCACATCACTGCTGCTCTGCACACCTCATCTGATTATTGCTTTTCACCCCTTCTGTGGAGTTGCTCTTTCTCCTCAAAGGAAAATACTGAGAAATAAGGAATATTTCTTCAGTACCACGTGCTTGGATATCAGTGCTGCAAGTACTTAGTGTTAGAGGAATATGCACTGAAAAATTGAGCTGGAGCACCAACAGCCAAATGTTTTTCTGCTGCAGTTCAGTGAAGCCACAGTGATTTAGGCAGGGCTCAGAGCAGAGCCTGTGCAATGCCACGTTCCCTGGTGGCTGCCTGACACCAGGGGCCTGCATTAAGCACAAACCACCTCCAGAAAGCAGCTCAGAGAGAGAGGAGCAAACCAGGCACATTGTCTGCAGGGCTGCTAATGAATGACCTGGCTGATGAGCAGTGAAAGCCAAGCCCTCTTAGGAGCCAGGCAAGTCACATCTCTTGTAGATGGAGATTTGACTTTCATTGTCTGCTCATTGCTTTTTTTTTCCTGGCCTAAGGCAGGAAAGAAATATTTTTCAGTCTGTGTGTGGGAAGGGACATTTACTACAAATCCTACGCATTCATTTTCCATTTTACCAACTATTTTTCTTGCTTTTCTTTCAGGGTTTGGTTTTGGATCACCTAACACGTAAGTACCATTTTGTGTCTTAACTCTTCCTTAAAAATAGGAATTGAATCAGAATAAAGAATGGAATGGTTTACAAGAGCAAACTCCGAAAATAGCATTTAAATGCTAGTTCTGATTTCCATTTTGGTGATGCTGCAGAGGTCAAAGTCCAGGCTCTGGATGTGAGCTTTCCAGTGAGGTTTACCTGTCTCTTAAGAGAAAATTTCCACTTGGATCATGCTCCTTCTCCACCTCTCAAGGACATGATGTGTGTGCTCAAGCTCTGTGTGTGAATCAGGAGTCTGCTCCATTTATCAGGTTGAAACAAGGAATGAAATAAATTGGTACTTTTGTGGCTGAAGTAAGATGATGATTTACAGTTAAAGTTTAACTCTGTCATCTGCTCTGCCTCTGCCTGGCTGGATCCCTTCCAGCAAGTTTCTTAAACTTTGTTTCCCTGTCAGATGGAGAGAACATGGATCTCTGCAGATGGCAGCCTCTAGAATAAGCACAATTATATCTAGTTCAGTGTGTGTTGCTGCAGGCTCAGGTGAAAGAGGCTGGAAATACTTTTGTGTTCTCATAAAAAGCTCCTGGTACTAAGGAGACTGGAGGTTTGATTGAGAGATCTGCTGAATTAATGCTGCCTGAGGGAAGCTCTAGCACTCACTGCTGTGGTTCTCTTTTTATCTTGCTCCACAGATCTTCCTCTGGATTTAGTGGATGGAGAAGCTAGGAACATCCTGAACTTTTCCTGTAGCTCCTGCATTCATGAGTCACCCACATGATCGATACCCAACCAGCTTTTCTTCTAAATATGAGTTCTCAGACTTTTTTTTAAGAAAAAGATTTTGCTTATTTTTATGCAATACTTGCTCTCACTCTATATTAAACTATTTTATCTGGCTTGATGTTTTCTGTGGTGGAAGGGTTTATTATCTTCCTGCATCAAGAGGAGATGGTTGTGTCCTGAGCTCAGTTTTCTCTTGTCCATCCCTTCCCTACACAAGGGAGTAGCTCCAGTTGTTCCTGACATAAACCAGCACATTTTTCATTAATAGAATGCCTGATTATCCCAGCCTCTGAAGAAGGGGCTGAGGTTTGGCCTGCTAATTTTAAGTCTAGGATGGGGCACATGCTTATCTCAGTGAAGTGCTGAAACTGAGTCATGTGTGAGCCAGAGGCTTAGTGGAGAAATAGGAAATTATCTGGGAAGAAGCTGGCAGCGTGCAGAGCACGTTCCCATGGCAGTAGCATTCAGCAAAGAGGTGGGAAGTAAAAGCTCTCCTATTTTTACCTTTCTGTAACTCTTACAGAACCCCAAAAATGGAACTCAGGTTCTGGGGAAAACTTCTGGCCCTGGAAGCAGACATGACCTCCGTCTAGAGCCATTAGTGATTTTGCTTTTTTTTTTTTTTTTTTTTTTTTTTTTCTTTGGTTGCTGGATTCTACTGTTGGATACATTTTTTTTTCTAACAGAGATGAGATTGTGCTTTTTTTCCTGTAGCTTTTGGCTTTAATCAATATAATTTGTGAAATTCTCATGTGTTTATACTTGAACATACTAAACAAATGTTTTAAAGAATGCCCCGAAGGCTTCTGGCCAAACACTTTTTCTGTTTGATGCCTCTGACCTCCATGAAGCCTCCAAATGATGCAATCAGGTTTTGTTGCTCTGTGGATAACACATTTGAAATAGCAGCTCCTGTGTTAGCTGAGTCCGTGCAGATTGGATGGGCTTTTCTTCTTGGTCCTATTAGGATGTTTTGGGCAGTTCTGCATTTTCTGTTTCCAGCGGAAACATTGCATTGTTTCTTTTTCTTTACCTTCTCATGATACGATGACAGGTGACATTTTCTGTTTTGGTTGACATGTGATCATTTTGGGGAATTGTAAATAATTGATAACTTTTTGTTTTCATATCCCTTATAAACTACTTGTATTTTTCAACAGTTCCTGAAGAAATTGTTTTTTTTTTTCAAATCTGCCTAAAAATGTTTTCTTAATCCTGTCCTTGCTGAGCCAGGTGTCCTTCCTGTCTCTGCACCTGGGAATGACATTAGGCAGGTTTCCTTTATAAAGGAAGAAATGTGGGCAATTCAGTGTACAAGGAGGGTTTGTTCTTAGCTGTGGAGAGCCTTTGCAAGGCCATGGGCTCCGAGGCTTTTCCACATGCCCTGGATTTCACAGCCTGGTGTGCCATGGGTCATGTTAGAGGAGCACTTTTGGGATTTGGGTGTAACCTCCCAGCCCCTTCAGGGGAAGAGGGAGAGTTCTGGTGATCCACAGCAGTGGCACAGAGAGAACACTCCCAAACTGGCTGGCCTGGAGGTGAAGAAAAGCTGAAGATGGATTGAAGCATGCCCTTCCCAGTGTGTTCTCCTTGACAAGACAACATTTCTTAAGGCCTAGAGGTGACACTGCTGTCATGCTTTCTTTCCTCTTTATAAATAGCAGCTGGCCCAAACCACTGACCTTAAATTCTTTGCATTAATCTCCCCTCAGTGTGGCATGTGACACCTCCTCAGAGGCCATATCAGCTGTGCTCCCCCAGATAGCTCAGAAGCCTCTTGCTGTGGAGAAGATTGGCTTGGTAAGAATGTGGTGTTGGCAGGCTGAGCCATTTGAAATTTCTCTTTTGGAACGATGGGAGCAGTTGGGGGGTGTCCCTGCTCTGCTGCTTGGTACCTGTTTAACTCTTGGCAAGTGAAGTGCCTTTAGAACTACCCCAGACCCTGACTGAACATAACATTTTCTTGCAGTTGTTCCCAAATCCTGACTGGAACAGCCCAGCCCCCTGAACTATCTGCCCTTGAGAAGCAGGTGCTGCTCCCTGTTTCCATAGTAGCTGCTGGAGGAGCTGAGCAGCTCCCAGAGGCTGATCGTGACCAGGAGCCCACAGGAATATGCACAAAACCCAGCAGAGCCGGCTCTGGAAAATTTGCATGTTCATTAGATGACTCAAGGAGCTGGCAAGTGCCTGTGGCAGTGGCTTGGTGGCTGCCAGAGGCTGTCACAGGCAGTGTCACCTGTGCTAAGTGGCATCTGGTCATGAGGCCTCTGTGCATGTACATCCACCAAAGAGTAAAGCTGTTAATGCAGAAAACCCCAGTCTTGGTAGTCCTGGGGAAAGAGTTCAAGGACTAACCAGGCTTGGGGCCTCATTCAGTAGTTAGTCCATGCTGGTTAATCCTTGGATAACCAGCAGCTCTCACTCCACTGTTCTGGAGGAGCTTTGCCTTCTGTGCCTCTTTTTTTCCTGCTCTTTCAGCATGAGCAGAAATCTTCCAAGGCTTTGATCAAAGGCAAAGTCTTAATTATTTCTAATGAAAGCACAAACTTATTTTCCCCTCCTCTGAGACCACGCTGTGGCCTCAAGTGCTGGAAATGCTCTGCTGTGACAGAGCACAGGGCTGGTGTCGCTGTGGTGGGCAGAGGGGAGCCTCAGGCACAAAAAGGATCTCCCCAAACCCATGGAGAGACCAAAACAGGGATTTCTGTTTCCTTGAAGGCTAAAAGAACAACAAAGAAAAGAGGTTTTTTCTGGAAAAATAAGGCAAAACCATAGTTTTGTCACAGAGGTAGAAAAATTAACTCGTATTTGAAAGGCTTTTGCTGTATAATGCTTGGTATTTCAAAATGTGGTCTTGGCCATATCCCTCTGTCTGGTTCCATCTCCTGGGAAGGGAAGGGTGTGATTTCTTTGGCCCCTCTGTGCCACAATGGGGAGGTGACCAGAGGACAAATGCCAGTGGCATCCTGCTGTTGTTGAGCTGGGAAGGGATGGCAGGGCTGGGTCACATCCCTTGGCTTGTCTGTCCCTCACGGCCACCCCCCTGTCAGGGGCAGAGCTGACACATCCCTGACCAAAATCCTGGCAGTGGGAGGACCCAGACCATGCTCCTGCTGCTCAGCCCCTGCAGGGAGCTGCTCTGGTGTGCTCAGGCCTGGGGTAGGTCTCACAGGGATCCCTGTGAGAAATGATGGAGGTTGGAAAAGTGCTCCAGATGCTGGGAGCAGGGATTGAGGCTGGGGAAAGGTGAAGGCAGGTGGTGGCACCACCTCTCCTGCCAGCCCTTTGCCCAGGAATCAGGCACTGGTCTCTGTCCCTGCCAGGGGAGGATTCTGCATTCTGGAGCAGAGCTCTCTTCTCCCCTCAGCTGTGTCGATGTGTCCAGGCTCAGAGGCTGAAATGACATTTTATTTATCCCTTCTTGGTTTTCATGTGTCCCTTGTGCATTGCTTCCAGCATTGCTTACAAGGAAAAATAATCCTGCATGAGGTTTTGGCATGAGTGAGTCTGGGAGTGCCAGGGGAAGTTCTGTTCCTGGATAAATGTCGTGTGCAGCCCCAGGGGCTAGGAAGAGGCAGCTGTGGCTCGCAGGGATGGGTCAGCAGTGAGTCCATCCCTGTCCCCCCTCTCACTCAGGAGGCTCTGGGGTCTTGCAGCCATGGAGAGCAGGCACCCAGTGCTCTGGTTTAGCTGACATGGGGGTGTTTGGTCTAAGGTTGGATTCCATGACCTTGGAATCAACTTCTGTGACTCCATGACTCTTCCTCTCCCAGGGATGTGTCAACACATCTTCCAGCTCTGCACACCTACACGTGTCCGTGGGCTCAGCTCCCCAGGGCCTCTGTGCTCACTCTCAGCATATTCCTCACCCCATCCCCATCTCCTTTTCCTGCAGCTCCCAGTGGGTCACAGAGCTCCTCTGTGCCAGGGTGTGTCTGTCCCCTGCTGCAGAGCCAGGACCTCTCCTGCTGCCCTTATCTCACGCAGGTTCTGTGCTGCCAGGGCCTGTGCTGGGACTCGTGTGTGATAAGCTCAAGTGCTGGGGCTCCACTGCTGCTGCTCTGGCCTGGGCTGCAGTTCTGCCTCCTCCCAGCCCCAGCCCAGCATGGCCAGGAGCAGTGAGCCCCCTGCACCACCCCCTCTCAGAGCAGGGTGCTGCAGTCCCTGAGCCTCTCTGCAGGTGGAGAGGAGTCAGACCTGACTCTCCAGTGCTGCTCTCCCATGTTTGGGTTCTTCACAGAATCATGGGATGGTTTGGGGGAGAAAGGACCTTAAAGCCCATCTCATTCCACCCCCTTCCTCACTTCCCACTATCCCAGATTGCTCCAAGCCCTGTCCAACCTGGCCTTGGATACTTTCAGGGATGGGGCAGCCACTGGGCACCCTGTGCCAGGGCCTCACCCCCCTCACAGGGAAATAATTCTTTCCAGGACTCTACAACCAAAAGCTTTGTGGAGACCAATTTATAAAAGTTACTAAATGTAGCCCTGAGAATCTCAGTGCAGGTTGTTTCAGGAGCTGCTAGAATCACTTGTAAATCCATGGCACTGTATTTTTTTTAATAGGTGCATCAAGGTTCTTCAGAGCATTGCTAAAAATGTTTTGCTTTAAAACTTGAAAACATGAACAAATGAAAGGAGTATTTGCAGCTGCTGCATGTTAACAGTTTAAGGAGATGTGAGAGAGAAAAAATAGGGAACAAAATCTGATTTGCATCAGCAGAGGAAAGTCCCTACAGAGTTTCAAGAAGGAACTGTGGAGGACAGAGGGTTTCTTCAAATGAACGAACCGTTTTCTCAGTTTGCTTAAAACCGAGGTTAGAAAAATCACAAAACCGAGGGACAAAACTTGTAGAAAGGTGAAGTCTGAGATGTGCTGCGGTCAAGGACTGGTGTTGGCTGCAGCACCAGAATGGAGCTCCAGCATCACCTGGGCTGTGCTGGGCTCATCACCTTCCCTGCGCCCTCCTCAGCCCCCACAGGGGCTTTTGCAGTCTCCCTGTGCAGGGAGAAGTGACCAGGAGCTTTCTGCTTTTCCAGGATCTCCCCAAAGCAGCTGTGAGTTAGCTGGTGTCCCCTCCCCACCCCTCCCTGCCTCCAAAAGTGGGACATCTAAATTTAACCTGCTATCAACAGATGAGGCTGGAGTGTTTCCACTGTGGCAAGGAATCCCACTCAGAATCTGTCCTCTCCTCTGCTCAAGCTCCATCCCTGCACATTCCTTTTCTCGAGCTGGGAGTTTCCTTCCTCCTTCTCCCCACCTGCACTTGTTTGTGTCACTGCCACAGCACTGATGCCACAGCACTGATACCACTGCAGGTCTTTGCTCTGCTGCTTTGTGAAGAAGCTTGGGTGCTGCTTTGCTGGCTACAAAACTTCTCAAAGACCAAAAAAGAATGTGAAAAGGAGAAACCTTTGTGTCTTGCTCGGGCAGAGCCGGTGAGCTGGGAGCCTGCAGTGGGGTTGGGCTGGAGCACGGAGCTGGAAGGTAGACCTGTGGATTTAAGGGATCAGCAGGGAGCTGTGCTGGCAGCTTGGCCAGGCACCCCCTGCTCTCCAGAACTCATGCCAGCACTTTCCTTTACTGGAAAGCAAACAAAACCTGAACGGGAAAATTTTCTGGGGTAGGCAGGGAATAGTGGAATGAACACAGGTGGTGTTTGAAAACCAGTCACGGCCTGCAGCAGCTTTCACCCTCTCTGCCCAGGGCTCTGCGCTGGTGTCTCTCTCCAGATGAGAGAAAATCTGACCCAGGTTTTGCTAAATAAGCAAACGGCGTCAGGAAACCAAAGCTGCGGAAGTTCAGCCGCTGCCTGCGCCGCCCTGCCCGGCTCCGGCCGCCCGAGATGCGCAGCAGGCTGGTGGTGAGAAATGCAGGATGTTGGCTGGTGTTTTTCACTAGAAACCTCCTGGGCCCTGTCTGCTGCAGCCCGAGAGGTGACACGGAGAGAGAACCGGCGGTAAATAGGGTCCTCATCGCTGCCTCAAAACATGAGCGCAGAGATATTGGTTTAAAAACAGCCACGGCCCAAACGACTCCAGGCAGACGCGTTTGAAAATTTCACTTTATTTCTCTGTTATAAAAGCAGGGTTTTGTATTTTACATCTCTGTAAGTGTCCAGACTCGGTACATCTTGGTTTTGTTTTCACAGTATCTCTGCAAGACCAAGGACGGTTCTTATTGCTGCGCCGGGAGCCAGGGCAGGAGGGCCGGCGGTGCCTCGCCTTCCCCCCGGGCTGGACCCAGCCTGGCTCGGCAGGTCTCTACCCCTCCCCAAGGCTGCTGAGGGTCTGTCCTGACTCCCTGAGGGGCTGCCCCTCTCCTCCCACGCTCATCTCGCTGTCAAGGGTAGGGAAGGAGAACCGCCAGCTCCGCCACCCCTCGGCGCCTTGGCCGCGCTCAGCAGCCCCTGGGGCAGGTGAGGGTTTGGGCCAGGGCTGTTTCTCACCCTGGACCACGACGGGGCTGTGACAGGGATGGCCAGGCTGCAATCTGAGCCCCTGTGGGGATTTGGGTCTATAAAGAGCTGAGAGCATCACTGGTGGGAAGGGTGAGGCAGAGACACGCTCACGTTCATCCGTGTATCCCATGCTGGTGCCCCAACGCCTTCCCAGCATATCCTTTGTGTATTCCTGGTTCTGCAAAAAGCTGCCAGAGAAGGAGCTGAATTCGCTCTGCTCATTTGCCACTCTGCCCTGGGTCCCCAGACGTTTAAGTCCCACTGGAACCCTGTCAATCAATCCCTGTTCTAACCACATGGCCCTTAACCAGCCTTAGCAACAGCGGTGTCTCACAGCCCCTGTTCCTTCCAGCCATCCTTCCTGATATAGACAATCTGTCCCCATCAGTTTGGTAATGAAGCAGCATTGGAAAAGCATCACTTTTAATCACAACGCATGAAATCTCCAAAGAGGCAGCATCACTCTCTCTGCTGTGTCTGGTGATGCAGATGGAGGTGAAGGGGCACGTTTCGACCTAGGCACGGGATAAAGGCATTCTTTGGGAAGGGAGAAGTCCATGCAAAGCCGACCCCAACGTGAAATTTGAATTTTGTATTTACTGCTTAGCTGGGTCCGTTCAGTGCAACAGGACAAATTAGCCAGGAGGTTACTATCAAATTGCATGGATGTATCCAGTCCACCAGGTAAAGGGAATAGGAGGAACCAGATTTACTTAATGCACTGGGAGACTAAGTCCAACACAAAGCTAAGTGGAAAAGGACATAGGTGTTCCCTGAATGTGTTTTTTGGTGACTGAGAAGAAATCTTTCCTTGGAATTTCTTTGTGCAGCTAATTAAGACAACTGGGTCCGATTCCTTCGACCCAGGCTGACATCAGTGAGAACTGTAAGTACTCAGCACCCAGAGACAAAGTGAATACCAGACACAAATCCCCCTCTGCTCCCACCCATGGGACTCAGCAGCAGCCAAGAAGTGTGAGAGCACGATCAGCTATTCACCCACAGCTCACAGTTTGTCCTCTTCTGCATGTATTGCCTCGGAGAAAATACAGACAAGTCCCAAAGGGCTGTGCCAGTGGAGCTATAGTTGGATTTGAATGCAGGTAAGAAAATGGAGTTTAATATAGAGAGTGACTGTGCAAGTCCAAGTCTCCCTAGCTTCATCCTTTATAGTCCCAAAGCCGAGATTTAGGCACCCTTTGGCTTGTGGATTTGGGTTTGATCCAGTCCAGTCGTTTGCAAGCCAGACTTCCCACCTCGGAGCTCTGCCCATGGAAAGGAGCAGCTCCGTGGCTGAGCATCTCTGGAAGCCGTGGATGGAGGAAGGTGGGCTCCCCTGAGACAGGGGAATGGCTGCAGAGCCCCAGGATCCTTGTTTGCTGGTTTGAGGCTGTCTTGGTGGGGGACACAACTTCTGGGCGTGCATTCCCCAGGCAGGGGTTGGTGTTGAACCTGTTGCCAAAGGAGGTGGTGTGGCTGTGGAGAAGTGAGGAAGGAGAATTTCTTGCTGGTAACGTCCTGTGTGGAAGATGGGGATAGGAATAGCAGCTAATTGGTGCCTCTCCGAGGGGAGAGCCTTTTGAGCAGCGTGTGTGGGGTTGTGAGACCTGTTCAGACCAGCTCAGCAGGGCCAGGCTTGTACCTGGCATGCAGAACTCTCCTTAGTCCCAGCTCTTGAGGCAAGTTGTTAATAGGAGGAAGAAATATTTTCTGGGGGAAGGAGCTGCAGAGGGAAGTGATCTGCCTCGGGCCATGTGCTGGAGCAGGGCAGATCCTCCACTCCCCATCCTGTGCCCTGGCCTCCAGATGCCACCTCTACCACAGAATTTCCTCTGCCTTCAAACCCGTGCCTCCCATTCAAAAGGCTCTTCTGCTTCGTCCTCCTCTGCAGAAGAGCATCTGGTTATCTCAGCAGCCATCTGGTCCTTATTAAAACCTACAGGTTTCCCCTCCTCCTCCAAATGCTCCTTCCTCACTGAGGATCCACACCCAGGGCTCAGCTGTTGCCCTGCCTGCACCTTCTCCTGCGTTACCCTTTGCTACAGTGGATGTTTGTGCCATGACAGACAGGGACAGTGTCATGTCCTGCCTGTACCTCCTTCCTGACAGTCAGGTAGATCATGAGGTCATTGGGAAGAAAATGATCTATGGATCCCAGTGTGATTCCTTACCACAGAAGGAAGAGTTTTCCTCAGCTGTTGCTGTTTTTGCCGGGAGTGGGTCCCTGTTATTTTCAGACGTGGCTGCTCCTGAACTACAGATCTTGCTGGGTAGACTGGGTGGGTAAGATCTGCCCTCGCTGTCACCTGTGTGTCTCCAGTGACTTCAGAAGGATCCTTTTGTCACCTGCTCTTTGTACAGCACCGTCACTGGGGCTCCACGGCAAATGGGGCCACAGAGCTTCCCCCCACAGCAGCAGGAGCACGAGCCCTTGGCTCTTACCCACGAGAAGGTGAGGCTGTGGGCTGGCTGGGAAAACATCAGTGTGTCCTAAAGACAAACCCACTGGGACATCCCCCCCCTTGACTGGTGTTGACTCCCAGGGCCACAATTCCAGCTGTGAGGTTATTCCCTAATAAACTGCTAAGGGGAGGCTGAAATCACCCCGGGTGAGCAGCACCAGGAGCTTCCAACCCCTGCAAAGCAGGGAGGTGGCCTGGGAGCTCCCCCTCGAGAGCCACCCCACAGCAGGGTTGTTATTTGCATTGCTTTGAAACTGAGATTATTTCCGTGCTTCCTTGTTCCAGGCTTTAAAAAGAGGAAGATTTTTCTTCTTCCAATTTTATGCCCTTTTCATCCATCAGCCCATGCCACGCTGAGAATCTATTCCTTGTTCCAAAACTTTTTCTCCAGAATTCTGTAGAAAGGACATTCTGCCTGGTGGTGGTTTTGTTGGTTTGTTGTTTTTTTTTTCAAACATAGCTTTAAGGCAAAAGTTTGGCAATGCAAAGCAAAGTCTACATAAGGCCGCATGACTTGGATTTGCAACTCAGAACCTTACAGCTTAAAAAAAAAATACCTTATCTTAAATAGTCAACTTTTTGCTCCAGGAACTTGTTTCATTCTCAAACAAAAAGAAAAAAAAATATTCTTAAAATCCCAAATAAAATGTTCTTATTGTTCTGGGCAGTTCTGGACAAGCTAATGAGACTAAAGTTCAAACGGGAACTAAAAGGGAAGAAAAAAAAAAGCTCTAGGGTAGACATCAGTGTCAGTTTCTTCCCTTAGGAATCCAGTGATGAGACAGACCCAGTCCAAGGTCTCCTCTTTAGCTTTAGCACAGTGAAATCCGTCCCAATGGGAGAAGGTAGAATGGTTGCATTTGTTGAATGAATAAAAAGTGCATTTTGATTTCGCTCAGATTATACGTGTGTATCCTAATACCTAAGTGATTGTTTTGCTTCAGGTTTCGTTGTCTCCCTTTCGGTGCCGGGACGCCAGGCGTGTATTATCGATGTTTGGGGGGTATCACCACGAGTGGTGCTCCATCCTTTGGCCTCCACATGAGTACCTGAGCATCATTGGCATTGGGTTTGACAAGGGCACTGGGTGGTATTGGCTCATTCTTGCTGAGGACCTGGGGCTGCTCTTGAGCAGAGGGCTCCTGCAGCTTGGCACGCTGCCCCAGGGGCCTGCTGGGGTTCACCTCGATGCCCAGCCTCATGCGCCATTTGATAGTCTGCAAGGTCACCATCTCGTTGGTGGCCGTGTTGGTTGCCACCAGCCAGGTGGTGAAGCTCTGATCCCGGTGGATGCTGGTGAGCTTGGCCACGTTGCTGTCGCTGACGGGCACCGCCCACGTCACGCTCGGGTAGAAGTTGTCATTCATGCTGATGTTGAACTTGGACTCCTTCTTGGTGGGCCCCACGATGGTGCAGGTTTCTGTGGTGTTCCCATACCAGGGATAGTTCACTCCATCTGAGTCACTGATGGCCTGGATTTTACCGTCCAGTAGATCTGGAAGCTCCCAACTTGACCTGCCATAATCGATAGGAAATTATGGATAAAGAATTAATTTATTTGTTTAGAAACACGCCGGATTTTAGAAAGGAGAGGGAAGAGCTGTGGATGCATTCCCTCTCCAGCTTTTATTGGAATTTGTGCCCTTTGTGCCATCCTGCCATTAAAAGCAGGGATGCTTCTCATCAGGCCTGCTCTCAATCCGCTCATCCCCTAAATTTCTCTGTGGGTGAGCCGCTGTCCCTCCCCGCTGTCTGCCTGGCACTGGGAGTGTAACCCATCCTCCTGCAGCCCTTGGAAGGAGCCAGCTCGAGGGCTGCACTCCAGGCTCTGGGCTGGAGATGGTGTTACAGTAATCAGAGAGCTGTTTGTAAAACTGCCCGCGCTGCTCACCTGCGACAGGGACAGAAAGGTCAGTGCTCCTAGCAGGAATATAGCTAAAACAGTCCCCTGCCACCTTGTACTGCTGATGCACAACTTGCAGTGGGTTTTTTCATTAACTTCCAATTTAATTTTTAAGATTAGATTTGCCAATAGAAGGAAACTGCTGTAAATGTCTCAGAAGAAGGGTTGGATGTTTGCTCTGAGACGGCACAACCACAGATCACTTGCTCAGTGCACAGCAGCTGTTTTAAGGACAGTCTTTTAAAAACCAGGCTGGTAGAGGTGCCTCTCGTGTTCCTTTTCCCTCTTGGTCATGAATCAGCACTCCTCACCAGCCAGGGATGATGTCCCAGCCATCGAGGTGGCAGAAGGGACTGGGTGGCAGCAGCAGTGGCATTTGTACCTGACCCTGCCACAGGACTGGCTGTGCTCCAGTCCCCCAAGCCTTGTGGCTCCCTGCTGCAGGCTGGGACATGATTTATCTTGGAGAGACACAGAGGGGACGCCCTGAAGCTTGTCAGGGTCAGGGTGACTGTCCAAGCCTCTCAAAAGTCTGGTGCTGCAGCTTAAAATAGCCCCTTGATTGCAGAGGAGGCTGTGGCTGGGGGTGCTGGTCGGCCTGGCTGGCTCTGCCACAGCTCTGGGATGAGCTGCTCTGGCCAGGGCTGATGTGACAGGCTCATAATGCTGTTTTGACTGTTAATTAGTTAATGACCGTGAAGTGCCTCCATGTTTGTACCCACTGGATCGTTCAGCACTTAGCTGTGTCTGGCTCTGGCTAGAGGATACCACGGGGGATTTAAAGGTCTCATTTATCTTTTCTTCATGTGAGCAGGGGGTCCTGGCAAACACCTCCCCGGCGGGAGAGGAAGCGTGAGAGGGGACGTGGGGTGCCCTGGGGGTGCAGCAGGAGCAGGGGATGCTCTGAGCGTCAGGACCGGGGCATGCAGGGATGCTCTGAGCCGCAGGACCAGGGGTTATGCAAGCACAACATCTCCCTGCACAGATTTACAGGCTGCTGTCAGCTCCGGCACCGCGGCTGCAGCAATCCCTTCCTCCCGAGCCCATCGCCAGCAGGCAGAGGGAGTCCTTTCCCTGGAAGAAAATTTTTAGTGAAGGCAGCCAAAAGGAGATCCCTGAGCAGTCCTGCCAGGACCCTTGTGCACTGCAGAGATGTTGATCTGCTCTGCAAACCGGAGTCATCCTGGCTCATCACCCCTCGTGCCCTTCAGGCAGAGCTGAGCAGGGAAAGGCTCTGGGAAGGCTCAGGGGATGCTGGGGGACCCAGCCCTCACTGATGGATGAGTGGAGGTCCTGCTCTGCAGCCCCCACCCCTCCCGAAACCCCATCTGGGGGCTCTTCTCTCCCTTTCAGCTGCTGGTTTAGGATTACTTTCCATTCAGACAGTGGCTGGTACTCAGTTGGCTGTCACCCAGAGCTGAGATGTGACAGAGGCTGACTCTGAGGTGACAGGCATGGTGCAGCCACAGCATCTCTGCAGGTACCGAGGAGCTGAGATGTCACAGAGGGTGATAACCCGCCTGGGCTGCTCCAGCCTACTCAGATCAGAGCTGCTGGGTGAACGGCAGGAGAACCTGGCAGAGTTTGCTCAGAAAATGCAGGTCCTCTAACACCTGCTTGTCCCTATCTTCACTCCCAGTGCCCCAGGTCAAGAGGGAATTGCAGAAGCTTCTTGGGATTTGCCCAGGATTTAAACAAGAGCACAGAGGTGGAGCTGCTCAAGGCCTGAGCAGGATGGTGCCTGCAGAGCCTGCAGCATCCCAGGACAAAGCTGAGCCTGGCTGGGCTCAGGGTGGCCCAGGAGGGCACCCAGCTCGAGGAAAGGCGTGGGCAGGAATGGGGAAGGAGAAACCGGCCTGTGTTTCTTCACAGAGCACGCTGTGCCTAATTCTAGCCAGTGTGGTTAACCCCAGGGTTTCAAAACCATCATGCTTCATCTGCTCAGCTTGGAACAAGCAGAAAAATGAGGCCTCATGATGATCCCATGACTGGAGCACAGCAGAGGCTGCAGAGTGGCTGCTGCATGTGGTTGCCCCTCGCCTGATGCTCCAGCAAAGCCTCTGTGCCAGCCAGGCTGGCAGCCTCTGCTTGCAGAGCGTGTCCATGTTAAATAATATGCCAACAACTGGATGATTTTGGAAAGAATGCTGTGGAATTATCTTTGGCTGCATCAGCATCTTTCTCTGGTAGTGTCGAGCCAAGGAGAGACCAGAAAGTGCCCAGTAAACACTTTGCTGACAATAGCAGGAAGGAGGCATGAAAAGAAACCAAGCGATCTGGTTTCGTGGGTTCACTGATCAGCTCCAAGATCAGTAGGTTCTGCCTTATAACACTGACAAGCCTGCTTCTGCCTCTTCTGAAACCTTCAGAGCCAGTGTGGGCATCACCAAAGCCTGGAGCTGCCAAGAAACCTCTCTTAACAAATGTCTTCTTGCTACCAGAAGGAACTTTGAGCTATTTCTTGTGGTACAAATGGAGCCCTGCTGCTGACAGCAAGCAGCTTTATGTAGGTTTTAGCTTCCCAGTTCTCATCCAGACACTTTTTTCCTGTTCTGTCACACAGGACGAATCCCCCAGCTCATCCTGAGCTCCCAGATGTCAGAGCCACAGCACCCACCAGGGCAGTGACAGCAAACCCAGCACAGCAGCCTCCAGCCCTGGGCATCCAGCAGAGTGGGAACATCCAGGTAACCTTTCCAGACAGGCACTATTGCATCCTCAGCTCTAATTGCTTAAAGCCAGCTCCTAATTAGTCACAGGCCAGATGGACTTGCACAACCTTCTGCTTTCCAACACCTTCCCCTCCAAGCTCCCTAACTAAGAGCAGCCCCTCTGGGACACAGCCCCTGCTTGGTGCAGGGACCAGGGCCATGTGTGGGTGTAGAGAAACTGTCTCAGGCATTTCCATCCCTGCTCCTGCCTCCCTCCACCAATGGCCTGCACTGGGGACTCACTGGGAGAAAGAAAACCTGATAGCCAGAGCTGCTTAATTTTCAATTCTCCTTTACAGAGCCTCTCTTACCTACTCCAGCGTGTCAGACAAGTCAAGGCAGGGTTAGAGTGAAGAACAGGAAGGAAATTTAAGATGTTGTTCCCCAGCTGACAGAGCTGTGCTGTTGTGGTCCCTCTTCCTCCCACCCTCCAGCTGTGTGTTCCTGCCTCGTGTCTTGAACCAGCAGCAGTGTTTGATGGCTGGGTCAGGGAACAGAACTAGCACAAAACTGGCATTAGGAAAAAGGGAACAATTTCTGCTGGTTTAGGGGAGCAGACTCCAGTCCAAGTGGACAACCCATGTAACTGGGCTAAGGTGGGTGCTCACAGCACAAGTGAGATCCAGGGCCCCTGCAGGGCAGCAAAGCCTTTTCCTCTAAATCCCTGGAGGGGTAAATTCCCACAGCAAACTGACCTCCCTTCACTTTCTTTGGAAAAGATAGCCTTGTGTTTTTTTGATTGTGTCCTCCCTCCTGAGGACTGGGGGTTTATTCTCTTGACAATTTGAGTTCATTATGTCCCTGCTGCAGGGCATGGAAGATTTAATCTCACCAGGGAGAGATGCCTGGGAAGATGAAGTGATGATGTAAGGATGCAAGTGCCCCATCAGGTCTTCCAGGGGAAGAAACATCCACAGGAAAACTTCTCCAGATTCTTGGCTGATCATATTCCAACTCCAATTTATTTCTCTCTCTCTTTTGCATATCTCCATCTGCACAGCTTCTTGCACATCTCCATGGAGATGAAGGAGGCTGGATAATGCCATTCCAGCATGGCCCAGCCACTGACAGGTTCCACCAGGGGCAGAAACCAGCACCCACCCCAGCAGATGCCAGCAGGGACCCGGTCCAGCTGCTCCTGCACAGGTCACAGCTCTGGCCTGATCCTGAGGCTTCCCTCTGCACAGCAGCATCCTTCCCTAAGGACAAGGGTAAATCCTGCATGGGAGGAACAGCCATACCAGCCATGGGGTGCACAGGAGTTTGCCCCAGCCCTGCACAGAAAGGGGTCAGAGAGCACATCCACATCCTCATGCTGGGGGTTTTTATGCTCCCTGCAGCATCTACTGACTCACACGTAAAGTAATGCCAGCACTTATGTGTTAGCTGAGCTCTAATTCTCTCCCTTGAAATTTAAAAATGCTGCATTTAGCCCCCAAATTGTCAGTGCCACTTTAAACGTGCGTGTCTAAATTATCCCCTCTGTAGCTCCCATCCCTATAGCAGCATTATGCACAGCTCCATCTGCTCCAGTATTTCTCAGCTGTTTCCATCCTCAATGTAATGGCCAGCTTATGCACAGCTAACAACTTCCCAGCAGAGAAGTGAAAAATTAATCCAAAGCCTGCTGTAAGTATTGGTGCTTTGGTTGGATGACTGATTTTTGATTATTTGGGGGTTTTTGTTTGCTGGTCACCACAGGGGTTAAAAACATGGATGTGGTAACAGCCTCTCCCTGCCATGGAAAGTTGGGACTCTGTTGGCATCAATCGATGCAGCTCTGTGGAGGTCAGTGGGATTACATCGAGTTACACCAGCTAAAGCCTTGGCCCATCCTTTCTCTTAGGTTTGTGTCCTCTCTCTCTCTCTCTCTCTCTCTGTAATGGTCTTCCAAGCCCGTGTTTCAATGGCATTGAAGAGCCTTTCCTCCTAAATGCCTTTATTTATAGCCTTCAGATGGCAATGGGTCTATAGAAAGAGAATGCAGGAACAGACCAATTCCTGCCTGTGTTCGGGTAACTTTTTTTTTTTTTGTATCAGCTAAATGTCAATGAACCTCCTAGGGGAAAAAAAAATCTTTGTTTCCATGATTTTCTAGCTAAAAGCTCTCATATATGGCTGCAGTGTTTAATTCTACCAGTTTACAGCAGCAGCTACTACTCCTTTTTTTGTTTTTTTTTTGTCCCAAAACATTCCAGCAAGGGCAGGCTGTACCAAATCCTCATTTTAAACACAGGGCAACTCAGGTGCAGGGAAATAAAAAGGCCACGCTGAGGTCTGCAGCACTGGCAGCATCACTCTGTGCCCAGTCCCCTCTATTTCAATGCATCTGAGCTGTATTTATATCAAGTGGACTTTTCTATTTTCCTTTGCAGCTGGTCGCTAAAGACAGGATTCCTAAATGAGCCTGAGAATTACACATGCAAATCCCAAAGGCCTACAATTGGGAACATCTGAGCAACAAATTGTCCTTGCTAAAGATGCTGCTGGAGCCAAGAAAGCCTACAGATTTCAGGCCTGCTGTAAATACTTTTAAAATCAAGATCAGCCTGTCTGCACTGCTGCTGTTTGCCAGGTGCCAGTTCAGCTCTCAGGAAAGTTTCTGCTTGAGCAGAGAGGGGACTTGGGGACAGGAGAGGGGCAGCCTGTCCGTGAGATGCTGAGATGCTGAGGCCGTGTCTGGGGAGGGAAGGAGGGCCGGGCTGTGCGTGCAGATGTTCAGAGTGTCAGGAAGGCGCTGCATTAAGTCACTCCTCTCTCAGCACTCCTCATTCAGGGTTTTTTTAAGCTGCCCAGACTGACCCTCAGGGGCTGAGCCAGCATCTCCCTGGATGAGCAGGGAGAGGATTCCCAGACCTGACCTTCCCGTCCTTCCTCCCTCGCCCCCAGAGACTGAGCAGCATCAGCAGCTCCAGCCACTGACCCATCTGCCAGCACTGGCCCCGTGGCTGGACAGACACATTTGTGCTGCACCAGGAGGCTGCACCTGTGCTGCCCAGCACGGTGAGTTGCAGAATTGCTGTTCTGTGCAGGCTTTTGGGGATCAGGTGCTGGGGCTGATTTAGCTGTGGGCCAAAGCCTGCGACGTTTGGAGAACAAGCTGGTGGGGGACTGGGGAGAGATGACTTTTCTTGGCAGGGAGGTGACATTCTGATTTGACTCATTCCTGTCTCACTGTGACTGTCTGACCAGTAACACGAGGATTCTTGGTGGCCAAACAGCCCCTGGATTCCTCCCACCTCATATAGATACCCGTATATTCCCTTTCACATTACCCATAAAGGAGGGTAACGTGAAATTTGCACCCTGCTCCGAGGTGATGCAGGTGGTTTAACCACAACGGGTTAAATCCAGCTTGTGCTTTCCCGTGGGCTGCCTGCTACTGTGGGCAAAGCAAGCAGGATTCCTCCTGTGACGTTCAATGTGCTCCCAGAGCTGGTGGGCTACCGAGCTGCCAGCCACGGCTCACTGCAGCAGCAGCAGCAGCAGCAGCAGCAGCAGCAGCAGAGCACACCAGGGACGGCTCCGTGCCACAAGTGTCACCCCTCAGCTCCCCCTGGGGCTCCCCAGTGTGCAGTTTTGGGATGGGGAGGGATGCAGGCAAGAGGAGCTGGAGGTCAGGAGAACCACTGATGTCAAGCACGTATCAAAGCAGGGTTCCTGTCGTGGCAGGGCTGCTCCCAGGGTTTCAGGGTCACCTATGCAGCCCAAAAGCTGTTGTGGAATAGTGTTGCTTTTGGGTTCCTGCCAGAACAAGTGGGGTTTGGTTGGGGCTTGGGCAAATTCCCACTCGAAGAGAAGAACACCCACTGCTTTGAAAGGGCAGGGACAAGCTCTACTGTATTTTAAACACACGGGAAAGTCCTGATAAGTTTCAGAGGGGCTGGGTTTTTAAACATGGATTATAATTTTTGGCTTAATCCACTATTTCCCAACCAGGCCACGGTCCTCCCGCTCCCTCTTCCCGCCGGGTAAACGCACCGCACGCGCTCTGGGAAATACTTACATTCCCTGGTCCCCGTAGTGATTGTAAAATTCCATGTGGCTGCAAGCCTGGATCCAGCCCACGATCCAGGTCTCCTTCTTGGGAAGAGGGGGCACCAACACTTGGGCAGAGGCTCGGAAGTGAGGGGTCCGGTAGCGGAGGACCACGCTGGAGGACTCGTCAATGCTGGTGGGAATGGGATCAATGGAGGCTTTGACTTCAATCACTGAAATGCTTTCCCGGAAAACTTTGGATTTGCAGCTAATACTCTGAATACAGCCCATGGCATACCCCGAGTACAGTCTGACGCAGCTCCTAGGGTACTCCAGCAATCCTGGGGAATATTAGGCATTGAAATTATCTGGTGCTAGATCAATTACAGATCTTCTTGGTTTGTAATTTCAAAACTGATATCCATAGGATAGAAAATTCATCACGTAAAGCCTTAATTCGAGTATCTGTCTTACAAGTACTGCTTCTATTTTTGAGGTTAGCTGCGCTTCAGAAGCAAAAGGGCCTTTAAAATTTTTTCCCCTTTTAATGACCCATTAAATTTCTTGCTCAAACAGTCTTTGGGTTAAAAAAAGTCTCTTGAGTTCAATAAATAAAGGTGGTGCTCTCAGCTGATATATTTAGTCCTTCCTTCGCTCAGATGCAGTCTGTCATTCACCATCAAACATAGGACTAGCCGGTATTTCCCTTTATTCTTTGGATGAAAAGCAGAATGTTGATAGACACATCTATATAAATAATGAAATAGTTTTTAGCCCCAGCTTGTCACAACCGGTGTGGATTTCCACTTCCTGACTTGCAGTTGTTCATAACTTCCTTTCGCACAAAATTACAATAATAACAGAAAGAAACGACGGCTGGAAAATGCAAAAAGTCGCCAAATCTCCTATTCTGGAGGCTCCTCCGCCAGCGATGCCTGGGCTTTGGGGATTATTATTTTTTTTTTTTTTCCTTTCCTTAGAAATAGCCGGCCGCAGAGGGAAGCGCGGTGCCGGTGGGGCCGGCGGCTCCGGGAGCGCAGCGGGGCAGCGGCGATGGAGCCTCCCCCGCGCCGCCGGGGCCGCGCCGCTCCGCGCCCGCTCAGCGCCGCGGAACCGCCGCCCGTGACATCCCCCGCCACGCACCGGCCCGGGGGGCGCCGCTCCCCTTCCTCCTCCTCCTCCTCCTCCTCCTCCTGCTCGGCGAGCGGCTCTCCGCAGAGGTGTCCGACCTTCCTCCTCCTCCTCCTGCTGCTGCCGGCTGTGGCTCAGCCGGCGGGGCTCATGTGCGGGCGGCGGGGCTGCCCCGCACACGCGTGGGCCCCGCAGGGCGTCACAGCATCCCGGGGAGCCGCGCCGAGCCCCGGCCGCGCCGCCGAGCCGCGGCTCCTGCGCTGCGGGGGCGAGAGCGGCGCGGGGCGGGGGGGAGGCTCCTTCTCGGGCTGGGCGGTTTTTTTTTTTTTCTCTCCCTTCTCCTCTTTGCTGGCTGCCCGGGGAGGTGAGCGGAGCAGGATCGGTGCCTCCGCCTCCCGCCTGCCGCAGGCTTCCTCTCCCGCAATACATCCACGCACCCGCGGACGGCGCCGGCCCCGGGCTCAGCCTCGCCGGGGGATGCGGAGGGGCTGCATCAAAAAGGCAACGGGGTCAAACTTTGCGGGAACTCGCCGCCAGCCCCTCGCTGCCTCCGGGCGTGCCCCCGCCGGCTGCCCGGGCAGGGAGAGCCGCATGCCCGCGGTTCCAGCGGCACCGGCGGCGGCTCCGGACCCCCCCGCCGCCCTGTCCTCCCTCCTTCGCCCAGTCCCATCCCTCCCCCTGTATTTCGCTTTTAAACTGCAGCTGTTGAAGCTAAACCTCCTTTGCAAAAAAACCCAGCATTTCCTCCCACATGTCCGCGAATTGTGGGTAATGTAGTTTTTTTATTTTAGAAACGCCTCCCCCCCCTCCCCTTTATTATTATTATTATCTTTTCATTTCACTGCAATATGCTTTTTCTTGGGTTTTCAGATTAAGATTTTTCTCTCCCAGTCGGTGCCTGCTGGGTCGGTTTGGTACCAACCAAAGGGCACCAGAGGGGGTGATCTCCTTATTTGCAGAACCTGTAGCCCTAGGTTGGATGGGCTGTGATTCCAGCAACGAATAATGTAAAGCTCTCCGTAGCAGCAGGGGGACTTGGGAGCAGCTGGACCAGGGAGTGAGAAATGTCTGAGGCAGCAGTGAATTGCAGGAAAGTTGTAAACTTCTATTACAGGCGGTTTTAGAGGTAATGTTGCCAGCTGGTCCTGCTGGCCATCGGCTGGCTGAGGATCTGAGCACCAGAGGAGGTGAAATTTTTGGCGTTTCAGCAATAGCTGATGGACATCAGCTCATCAGCTGAGTGAGTGTCTGTCACTTGTTTCTAAATAGGAAACCTGAGGAAATGAGGTAAAAATCTCATTGCTGCTGCTGCTTGTGGTGTGGCACAGCAGCACAGAGCTGCTGTAAATGTATTTTAGTCCTTTGCACCCTGCACTCTCAGCAGGCTGGATTAGCCCTTAGCAGGCAGGAGAGACCTGAGCTACCAGGTGATCCTAACAAGCAAATGTCGCAGGTTGAGGGGAGGCAGATTTGCTCCTTTCCACTCACAGCAAGTGGAAAAAACAGTTTGTTTTCATGTTTTTCCTCCTCATGAGTGTCTCAAAGCATTGAGGAATATTTATTTTAAACTTCCCAGTTGCTGTGAGAGGCACAATTTAGTCACTAGTCCTGTGACAGAGAGAAACACTAAGAACTCGCTCAAGTTACAAGCCACTTACTATCATGTAGTACCAGGAAGAATGAAATTAGCATCTTCCGAATGAATATCCAGCAGCCTCCAGAAGGTGCTGAAATCCTTTGACATTTCCAAGACTCTTTCACACTTTTCAAACAAGCTTGTCACAGTTTCCCAGAGCATCATGAGTCTGGTGAAACTGCATATTCTGCAACTCTAGTTTCACTGAAGCTTCAGCCAGGTCTTGCTTCAACTTGGCTGTCTCTGGTGCTCTGGTCAACTAGGAAATCGCATTATCTCATTCTAATTAAATCAGCTCTTCAGCTGGAGTTTTTGTTGGGTTTTGGTCGTGCCTGTCTCCATCACGATGCTGTGAGTGATTAAGGCATTAGAACATCCCACCCAGCTGGTTTTTTTTTAATTTTTTTGTTCCTAGAAGAATCCTGTGCAGGGTTTGCTGGCTGCACTTTGGCTGCAAGTGCTGCTGCTTTGGCCAGCTGCTGGCAGAGGTTGGCACACTCCTGCCAGCGAGCAGCAGAGAGAGGGGATGGCATTGTCACTCCTGTCCCACACACATCCCTGTGAGGTTTTCCTGGCCACGCTGGCCACTGGCCTCATGAGTGACCACAAATTGTGGCCCTGCAGGGCTGGGCACAGCCCGGGCTGGGCACGGGGGGCATGCCAGGTTTGGCTTGGCTGGCTGGGCCGTCTCCCAGGTGCTGGATGACCCCTGTGGATCGTGTGGCAGGACTGGAATAGCCCTGCCGGAGCAGGGAGTCTGTCTGCAGGGATATTTATAAACCCCTGCGTTAGTTTGGCAGGATGGGGCTTGTCGTGGCCTCAGTGGGATCAGGGATTTTTCCCTTCCAAGCTCAGTTTCTCCAGCTGGGACTGTCAGTGACAGCTCACCCTGCTGCAGGAGAGGCCGGGCAGTTTTCCTTTCCCACTCCACCACTGACAGGGGTTTTGCTGGCCCTGCATCCACCTCACGCTGCCCTTTCTCCTCCAGCCCTTTCCTGCTCAGGACTGGGGCAGGAGTGGGAGGCTGGGGCAGAGAAATTCCCTCATATCAGCATCAGCAGAAGAGACAGGCATCAGATTAAATTCACTCTCAGGGCTTTCAAGGTATTTTTTAAACCCTGACAGCTCCTGAGGAACATGTTCTGTTGTAGCTCAGCATCCCCAGCACCAGGCTGGGCAAGAGTCTCCCTGTTTCTGCAGGGTCCTGGCCACCAGAGCCTTTATCCCTCTGCCCACTGATATTTGCAGAGCCCCACATTTGCAGAGAGTGGGCAAATCCAGGAGGCCAGGCACTGGGAGATGGCTACAGCCAAGTGGAAGCAGTGCTGACGGTTCTGTGCCTGGCCCATGTCACACAGGCTGAGATTTCCCACATGCAGGGCAGTGGGGTGAGGGCAGGCAGGTAGGGATGGGGTGCTGGCTGCCCTGGTAGTGGCAGCACAGCCAGGGATCAGGCAGGAGCTGCTGGCTGTTGGTGATGTGGCAGCTCCTGTGTGATTTAAGGGCAGCCACAGCCCCACGTGGTACCTGAGCCAGGACAGGTTGTGTTTTATGGGCTGGGTAAGGGTTCCTGAGAAGGGAACAAGCTCTTCTTCCCACTGGGATCACAGAATCACATGGTTTGGGTTGGAAGGGACCTTTAAAGGTCATTTAGTCCAACCCCCCCAGCTATTGGCAGAGACACCTTCCACTATCCCAGGCTGCTCCAAGCCCTGTCCAACCTTGTCCTTGAAAACTTCCAGGGATGGGGCAGCCACAGCTTCTTTGGGAACCTGTGCCAGGGCCTCAGCAGCCTCATTGTACAAAATATCTTCCCAATATTCCCTCTAACCGTGCTCTCTGCCAGTGTGAAGCCAGTCCTGTCACTCCATTTCCAGCTCTCCTGGAGCCCCTTTAGGCACTGGAAGGAGCTCTGGGGTCTCCCTGGAGCCTTCTCCTCTCCAGGCTGAACACCCCCAGCTCTCCCAGCCTGGCTCCAGAGCAGCTTCAGCCCCTGGAGCATCTCCATGGCCTCCTGTGGGCTCGCTCCAGGTCCATGTCCCTCCTGCTGGGGACCCCAGAGCTGGATGCAGTGCTCCAGGTGGGGTCTCACCAGAGCAGAGGGGCAGAATCACCTCCCTGCACCAGGGATAAGTTCCAGGAGGGTATGAATCAGAAATAAATTGATGTGTATTATTTTCCCTTGAGGGAAGAAAATATGAACAAAGCCCAGGAGGGAGGGCTCCTCAGGACCTCAGACACTTGCTTGTCCAAGCACTGCTGCCACCTGGATGGTCCAATCAGTCAGATGTGCACAGCCTGGGAGCACAGGTCATGAGGGAATTTTGAGAGCTATGTATAAAAGTGCAAAGAAAATGTAAAATTTGTGTTATTATTTTCGGAAACCTAGGAACCACCTTTCATTTAGTACTTAAACTCCCCAGTGAAGTTTGGACAGGACCTTTAAAGACAGCTGGGTGCCCAGTTCCCAGGGTTACCTGTGCATCCACTGACCTCTGTAACAGGACAGTTGTGCAGACAAATGCCACTGGCACCAAGAGACGTGGCTGTTCTGCTCCTCGGTGCAATATCCATCTTCAATTCTCCATCCACGGGGGATTTCCAGCCTATTTGCACAGGAATAATCCTGTTCCTGGAGCCTGGGGGTGGTGCTGGCAGTGCAGGTGACCTGGCTCAGGGGGTGCTGCAGCTGGGCTGGCACCCTGCAGGCAGGAGGAGCTGACATGGGTGGTGTCTCCCAGAGGTGCTGGAGGCTCAGGCACACAGGGCTGTGCTCAGGGTGATGGTTCAGCCCCGGGAAGTGGAGCTGCAGGTTCCCATGGGATGCTCCTGGGTGCATGGATGTCTCAGGGGGTCGGTCCCAGCTGTGGTGGGGAGCTGGGAGGTGGCAGCGATGGGGCACAGCGTGCATGGCAGGAGGGACAGCAGCTGCTCCCTGTCCTCCTTGGGGCCTGGCAGAGCCTTCCACCCACCCATGCTGCTTTCAGGGGCCACAGGCACCGGCTGCCACCTGCTTTCAGCTCGGGCTGTGCTGTGCTGGTGACACGGAGGGGACACGTGCGCTATCGAGGCCATGCAGGAGGATGGGAATTCAGCAGCAGCTCCTTCCTGGGTAATCAGGAGGCAGGTGATGCTTCTCCTTCTCCAGGAACGCGGTGAGTGATGGAAGGCACTCCAGGGGTGCACCCTGAGCGGGCAGGGAGGATGGGCTTAGGGGTGCTTTGAAAGGTATCTGTGCCAAAGGGGTATTTAGGGTGCCCAGGCATGGGGAGGGAAGTGGAAGAACAGATTAATTAGGAAGATTTTGGGGAGAGCCCCTTGAGGGGAAGTGCCTGAGCGACACCTGGTCTTGGTGCTGCAAAGCCAGGCAGCACAGCCCCCCACGGAGTGCCTGGAGGAGGGGGATGCCATCATCTCCAGCTCTGACTCTGGTACTGAAATGTGAATTGCAGCAGAAAAAGAACTACGTTTCCCAGTTTCCCTTGCAGCCCAGGGGAATAAGCAATTGGAAGATTTAAATAGACCAGGCCAGAAGCAACCAACCTTTGGCACAATGTTTTTCCCTCCTCTTCTTCATATCTATTGGCTGTCCAACCTTTTTCCCTGGCACTGGAGTGGCTGCCAAGCCTGGCATTAATTTTCCTTCCAAGCTTGCTAGGCCCATGAAGTAAACAGCCATGTGCATTCCTTACTCTATATTTAACAGCTGCAGTCTGTGCTGGGGGCAACTGCAACAGAGGGGAACCTTTGTGGCGTCCCAAATTCACAGCTCGTGAGGGTGGGAGTGGGGGAAGCTTTCTGCAGGGAGAAGAGGGATTTCTCTCCTTCCCGGTATTTGCAGAGCAGGTTGCGTTAAGGAGAGACTGCAATGCCAGCATCCCAGGCACGGTCCAGGGCCAGGGACAGGAACAATGTCCTCAACAGGGCTGAGTTCCTCTCCCTGAACCAGCCCTTGAAGGGGAACCAGGAGAGCAGGAGCTCCAGCAGGAAGCAGAGCAGCCAGGCCGGGCCAGCCGGTGCCCAGAGCAGCAGCCCCAAGGAGCGGAGGCAGTCGCAGCAGCTGCCCGAGGAGGATTGCATGCAGCTCAACCCCTCCTTCAAGGGAATCGCCTTCAACTCGCTGCTGGCCATCGATATCTGCATGTCCAAGAGGCTGGGAGTGTGTGCCAACAGAGCCTCCTCCTGGGGAGGTGCCCGCTCCATGATCAACCTCCTGGGGATAACGGGGCACGGCATCCCCTGGATCGCGGGTACGCTCATCTGCCTGGTGAAGAGCAGCACGCTGGCAGGCCAAGAGGTCCTCATGAACCTGCTGCTAGGTGAGTGGCAAACCTCCCTCCCTGCTGGGGAAGCCCAGCCCTCCTCACAAGGGACAGCAGCACTGGGACTCCTCCTCTGGCTGCTCCCAGCGCCAGAAGTGGTCGGGAAGCAGGGAGTGACCTTTAGGGAAATGCTGCACTTCTTGGCCCTGCTAGTCCCAGGTGATGGGGGTGATGGAGGTCACAAGAAGGTGTCTGAGAGGGATGGAGTAACCGTGGTGGCTGGGACAGGCATGGAGCAGGGACAGGCCCCTGGTGCTGCGTGGGGCAGGGTTGTCCAGTCAGACCAGGGAGTGTCCGTGGTGGGAGGGTGGATACCAGCAGTGCTGCCTTTTATTTAATCTGTGGTCATCTGCCTTGGTGTTTGATAGGGTATCATAAAGATATTAGTCTTTAATACCTGGATCAATTCCTGAGGATGTTATTTCTATCCCCTTGCCACCTTCTTGACCAGGCTCCACGTGACAGGGTCCTGTCACCTTCCCTGCTGCAGTTTGCTCTCACATCCTCCGTCCCTTGGGTACCTTTCTTGCTGCTGTCCCCGTTTCCATGTGCTAATTTGACCCAGAGGCTGTGTAGGCTGGCTGGGATGCCTCTGGCTCTCCTGCTAGTCCTTCCTGGCATGGTGGTGGTCAGTGTCCCTGTTTCTGGAGATTGAGATGTGTTGAGGGTTTGGCTTCTCCATTGTGCAGGGCCCATCCCACCTTGATGTCCCACCAGTGACCAGGATCAGCTCTAGCTGTGACTTGCCTTAGATCCTGGCCCCAGCCTGCCCAAGCCACATATACCTGAGGAACTTGCTCTTCTTGCTCTTCTGCCTTTGGCACAGGGTCCAGTTATCCTTTTTTTCATTATGACTAATTACCCTCTCCTCTGGCTGTGACCCACCCTGGTGTTTCACCCTCCCTAAAAACTCAGCAATCCCACTTTTGGTTGGTAGGAGAAATTGAAAACATTGGATTTAGACCCTTTCTTCTCAGGGAGCATTTTCAGGGGCCGTAGGGACACTTTATTTCACAGTCACCACAGGAAAGGGACGTCCTGTCTGCAGGGGCTGACTGCGACGTGATACAGCTCAGCAACTGCGGCCTCAGGTTTTGGGGATTTTTTCACAAGTTCATCCTTCACAGAGGGTGAAAACTGACCTGGACTGGCTTGAAAAGCACAGTGGTAGCTGCCTTTTCTCCCCTGTGCCTTTGGAGGAGACTGTCCTGGTGCTGTGACATCTCATGGGGGGCAGCCGTGGTGGGGAAGAAGCCAGAATAGCTCCAGCGTGATGCCGACATCAGCAGATCTTGCAGGGGCTCCTGGAGCCGGGGTCAGCCCCTCTTGGGAGAGAAGATCCACTTAAAAGGGCACGAGGATGAAATAGGAGGTGACTAACAGCAACCAGCACAGCTTCCAGATGTCCCTTGACCCAAGAGCCTCTGACAGGGTTGGAGCCTGAAAACCGACAGTCAAACTCCAAAATATTTGAGATCCTTGCAAGGACCTAATGCCCCTTTTGGCTTAAAAACGAGGAAGGTTTTCTCACCCTTCTGTTGCTATATGAGGAGGACAAATGCAAAAGCCACCTCAGGGTCACGTTCTAACTGCATGGAGTGGTGGCTGGGAGAGCTCATCCCTGCGTCACCACCCACATCTCCAGGTCTCCTGAGCTCCAGCATGGTGCCAAGGACAAGTTGGGAGTTCTGGAGTCTTGCATCCTTGCCTAGACACACTGCTCCTACCCCTCCTCTCCCCCTGCCAAGGCAGGAAATAGTTAATAAGTGTGAAGGGCCAGTTCTATAGGTCTGGCAATTCCCAAAGAGCTCCACTGCTCCCTCTGAAAAGACAGCACTGACTGGTGGGACTGGCCAAGGTGCCCTCAGCCTCTCTTGTCAGAGCTTCTGGAGGAGGAGAGCTCTGCTGTGAGAGTGGCCTTGGGCTGATATTTAAACTTGCAGTCAGAAACTCTGAGTCTCTGAGTAACTGCTGTGATATCTGCACTGCTGGTGGAGAAGGAGCCTGGCTGGGAGCCTGGGGCTGGTGGACCTCGACAGGTCCCAAGAAAAGTGGGGTCCTGTGTGGACAGGAAGGTCATGGCACCACTGCTGCATCTGGCATCCTTGGTCCCTCTTGCTGCTGCTTTCCTGTGGTTCAAACCCACCAGGACATGGTGAAAAGCCCTCCTGTTTAGGCACAGGTCAAAGGGAAGGGAAGCTCCTGGAGCTTCCCTGCTGGAAGAGGGAAGCCAGGAAGTTGGGGCTGTCTGTGGCACCCCTTCCATACCTCCCCGGGCTCCCCTCCCGTCCCCGGCTTGCTGAGGGTTTGATACATCAAGCAGAATTTCTGATGCAGTCTCTGGGCAGGGAGCCAGCCCATCATAGAGCACTTGTTTGGGATTTGCAATCAGGCTTCCAAGGCGAGGAGACTGCTGAAAGGGGACTGGGAACCTGGCAGGAGCACCACTGCAGATGGAGGAGGAGCTCCTGCCAGGGGCTTTGCCAGCACATGTGGGGGCATTTCGGGTGAGGGGGTCTGACCCTGGGATGCTCCATCCATCCCCACTGCAGATGCTGATTAGCAACCCCAAGCAATGTTTTCCCTCCATGTTTGTCATCTGTGATGGAATTTATTGATTCCCCTTCTCACAGTTGTCTTTTCCAGCAAATGCCAAACAGCCAGAGAAGCACACACAGCCTGTTACTGAAAAGATGGAAGAAACCAGATATCCGTGCCCACTGTAAAAATCCCTCTGCCAGGACGTGCTTTCAGGAAGACTGTCTCAGCATCACCAGCCCTGGCTGAGCAAAAGTCAGGGAGAAGGTCCACAACCCCTTGGCTAAATTGAGAAAATCATAATTTGGGAAATCCCCCAGTTATAAAGTTCATTTTACTTGTCTGCCAGTGTTGGAACTTTCAGGACTATTGCAGCTTTTCTCTGCAGTCGCAAGGATTTTGTGGAAAGGTGCTTAGAAAGTAATTTGAACTTTGCAGCTGGGCTTTCAGAGGGAAAGCAGTTATAAAACTTTCAGTAAAATGCCCAGATCTGCTTCAGAACCAGACAGAAATTCCATTAAACCCTGGGGGCAGCAGCACCTCGGTTTCTGGTTCTGATCCATCTGGTGAGGATGTGGATCCAAATTTAGTGATTCATTGACTGCAAAGCCAGCAAAGAACATTTGGATCATCGATCTAACCCACGGCAAAATACAGGCTGTAGCACATCCCTTAATTTATTCCTGTTCAATTTGTTAAGGGAAAAAACCCAAACACTCAATCTGATGTGCAGTTACAAGTGAGGGTGAACTTGTCAGAGCCATTTCTGTATTACTGCAGTGGTAGGGATTCTCACAAGTGCTTTTAGCTGGACTCTTCCCTTCCCTGTGTCTCCCTACCCTTCCCTCTCCAGCTGAACAGCTCTTTCAGCCAACATCTCTTCCGCCTTTCAGTATTTTGGATAGTGCTCAAGTAATTTCTTCACCTCCTATTTATTAAGCTAAACAGATTGATCTCGTTAAGCTGATGGTCTTTGCAGGTCCAGGCACCTTCTCACTGCAGCAGGGATGGAATGTGGTCACTGGGGATGGAATAGGTTTGCCCACCCAAAGTGGTCACTCCAGTGAGGCCCCTCTTTTGTGTTTACAGCCAAACCACTGCTGTGTTTGGTTATTTGCCACCAGCTGGGTGCCTTTGCTGTTGGGAAGTACCTGCTTGGGTCATCCTTGCACATAAAATTGTGTTTGTGCTTGGTTTGGAGCACCAGGAACTGGTTCTGCTCTCTGGAACAGGCATCCAGACTAGGAGAAGAGAAAGCCCATGTCCTCTCTTTGCTTGCTGTCTCAGTGACACTGGTCCCAGTGCTCAGCCATCTGCAGCTGGCTCTGCATCCCCTTGGAGGGGCAGGATGGCTCTTTGGTGCTGTCACTAAGCATTTATCCCATTACAGCACTGCCTCAGGGCGTGGATGTATCATCGAGCAGGGGCAGGCTGGGGATGGGTGAGGAGGAAAGGGGGAGCCCAGGGCGGCTTCTCCATTCCTGGAGGTCAGCAAGGAGGAAGCTCCTGCTGTGTTCAGCCTTCTTCCTGAATACTGACATAGCTTTACTCTGACCAGCAACCAAGCCATGATATTCTGAAGCATAGTCCCTGCAGATCCCCTGAGAAAGAAATTTCTAAATACATATATATGGTCAGAACTCTGTGGTTCCATCCTGGCAGCTTCCAAGCAAGACCAGATTTGTAAGAAATTGGTGGATTAGGAAGGAGAGAGAGAAAGAAATGCCTTCACCAAGCCCCTGGAGACCCCAGTGACCCTGTTCTAACAATACCAACGTGCTTCAGGTATTGTCGTGCTTCTCTTTTGAGGCTCTGTGATGAAAAACCCAGACAGTGCAGCCTGGTGCTGGTAAAGGTCACGGGGTAGATGAGATGCCCAGGCAGTGCAGAGGAGCTGATCCTGCCAGACCCAGCAGAGAGGCCAGGGAGCTGCACAGCAGATGGATCAGTCTGTTTGCAGCAGAACTCGCTCAGCCCAGAGCCCCAGAGAGGGTTTGGGGCCAAATGTGTCTATTTTTTCCCCTTTCATTCCTGCACTGTGAGAGCAGGGATTTCCTGAGCCAGGCAGGGCAGAGGAGATTCCATCAGGGATGGGTAGAGCAGCTCGGGAGCTGGTGCCCTGTGGAACCATCCTTCCTTGGACAGCCTGGCACATGGAGGGGGCTCAGCTGCTGTCTCACTCCCCTCCCAGCCCTGCCAGTGCCCACCAAGGTCTCACTGAGCCAGCAGCACGTCTGCCCAGTGAGGTGGAAACATTTCACTGCCAAATAACCCAACATGAGTGACCCACAGAAGATGCCAGGCAAAGGGAACAACACAGATGCCCCTGCATCCAGCATTTAGACACAGGTCCAGCCTGGCATTAAACATTAAACATTCCTCTTTATCACTCCAGGCTGCTAATCTGCCTCTGTTCTGCCCAGATACAGCAGCTGAAGTCAGTGGTCCTTTGGTGGGTGCTGTGCTCAGCCTTCATCCCTTCAGAGCTGATGAGCTCAGGCATCTCTGAGCAGGCAGCAATGCCCAGCTCTGCCGGCTTCCCTGCCCCCCTTCCTGCCTGCTTCCTCTTCAGGAGTGTGTCCTGCTCCCTGCAGGGCAGCCTGCAGTGTCCCTGGGATAAAGGACACTCAGGGACAGGCTGGGACTCGTCTGACTGTGGCTGGAGTAGGCACTGGGGTATTTCCAGGGAGCTGCACGGTGCCTCCATCATACCTGTGTCTGATCAGCCCCTCGGTACCAGACAGCACCGATGTGCTCAGGTCCTGGCTGGCTGCTGGGGATGCTGTGAGCCCTGCAGGTATCAGGGTGCAGCCCTTGGGAGTGTGCAGTGAGCTGGATCCAACCCTCGAGCTGGATCCAACCCTCGAGCTGGATCCAACCCTCGCAGAGCAAACAGCGAAAGGTTCAGAGCCTGAATGCAGAGCAAAAGAGAAAAGAAGTGCGAGGGCTGTTGAATGGGAAGAGGGGGAATAAACATGGGAAATGAGTCATCCTTATGTCTGTCACTCCGGGAACAACTTCCCAGTGCCCTGCCTGCGGCTCAGAGGGGCCAGGAGCTGTTTCACTCAGGCAGAGCTGGAGAAGCAGAGCCAGGCTGTGGCCCAAGGGAGCTCCCAGGAATTGGGTGAGTGTGTTTGCCTCTAACACGCCGTGACGGGAGCAGTGGCTGGGAAGAGGAAGGTGGGGGAGCCAGGTGAGTTGTTGGGAGGAGCAGCAGGCAGGGAGAGCCTGTCAGGTCTCCTGCTCTGGGTCAGGACTGGTGGAGGATGGCGTGGGAGAGAGGGGAACTCTCCTTTTTTCCTCCACTGTGAGGAAACCTCCATGCTTTATCCTGGAACAGAGAACCATTTCCATCTGTACAGGGATGCTGGCAGATGTACCTGATCTAGGTCCACACTGGAAGGTGTGATGGTTGGGAACCCCCTGAGCATCACAGAATCAGACCCTTTTTAGAATTTTTTTTTTAATTTTTAATTTTTTTTTTGCCAGTTTGCCTCTTGGACAGCAGTGGGGTGGAACTCCAAGCCCAAACAGCACTGAGGCTGAGCCAAAAGCTGGGCCATGCTGCTGCTCCTTAGCCCAAGGCACTTTTCTTCCTCCAGCTCATCCCATACAGTGCTGTAGGTGCTGCTGCATGTGGCTCTGGGATGTGCTGATGGTACCTGTGCTGCTGCCATGGGGTACAGGAGCATTTCAAGCTGTCAGAGCCCTTTTGGGAGGCAGATGAGCCATCCTCAGGGCTGCTCAGCTCTTTTTCCCCAGCAGCACAACCCCTTTTCACTGTGCTCCCCCTCTTGCCTGCATCTCACCCCAGCCTGTGCAGCCCCCCAGTGAAGCTCCTGCTCAGTATTTGATGCTGAGCACAAATTTCCAGCTCCCAGGGCATAGTGTTTCCAAGGGGAGAACTCCAGGCAGCCTGTGTTTGCACTCAGGGCTGCTTCTAATCATCTAGAATATAGCAAATCTATTTTTGGTTGTTGTGGGTTCTTATTTTAATTAATTTCACAATTCTGCTTTCCACCATTTTGTCACCTCCCCATGACCGCTTACCCCACACTGATGCTTGCTCAGCCAAAAAATAAACCCCCCCCAAACACCAGAATGCCTGATTCATTGTCTCTTCAATGTGTCATGCCATCTGTGCTTTTTGTCAGCTCTTATACCCAATAGTGCCACATTTGGGGAGCAAAATTGAATGGAGGGGTTCATTTCCAGAGTGGACCTCTTTGAGCTGCCATTGAGTCCACTGGAGAGAGGGTGAAGATTCTTTGTAAACCTGCATCTTTCATTAATGTCAATGAGACAAGGCTGCAAACAGCTCATTTTCCAGGTCAGGGAGCCTAATGCCTGCAGGAGATTTGGGAAGTTCAGAAGGAGTAGGAGGGGGCATGTAAGTAAAAAGAAAAATGGGGGCGAAAAAAATTATGAATTCTAATTATGGAGCTAAAGAAACTGTTTCTTGGGACTGGTGGCATTTGTCCAGAGTTGAGTAGAGAGTGAGGGTGGGTAATCTGGGCAATACAGGATTTTCCAAGCCAGTCCTGGCCCTACATGTGGCCTCAGCACACGCCAGCTCCAGCACAGTGGGTTTGAAGCCCAAGCAATGAGGCTGTGCTCTGTGCACATCTTGTCTGAGGCACATCTGCTCCATCTGCTCCCACTCTGGGAGCCTCCTGAGCTCATGTAATGAGCTCACTCTTCATTCCTGGGCATTTACCTCCCTGTTTTCCTCTCCCCATGTGCTCAGCCGTGGTTCTGGGTGGCTGAGTCCAGCTTGTGACTGTTTCTGATCCCGACCTCGCAGGAGAGCAGCAAGTAGCCCCATGTGTGTGCAGCCACGTGGATCTGGGCTGCAGGAGCAGATGAGGCCAAGGGCTTTTTTGGCTTTCTCCCCTTTTCCTCCCCCCTCTGCCCCTAGAACTGCACCCAGGTTGTTTTTCAGCTGCGGTTTTGATAACATGTTTATATAAACATCCCAGCTGGAATCTGCCTCTGTCCCTGGAGACGCTGCCTGCCTCCAACCTGGAGCAGACCATGTCCCCAAGGGTGCTCACACCATCCTCAGCCTCTTCCAGCCTTAAGGGACAGCAGCAGAGATGCCACCTCGGGGGCAGAAAGGACCTTATGGTGACAGGGGACATCCAGCTCTTTCAATTCCTTTTAAATACAAGCTTTGGGGTTTGGTTGGGTTCTGCTGATGATGGTTCATGTTTGTCCTTGTGCCCAGCCTGCACAGGGCTCCTCTCTGCTCACCTCTCCTCTCCTAATGGGCTCCTAGCGTTTGGTCCTAGGAGCAAGGCAGATAATTGTTTTCCTTTCCTTATTAATAGATATAAAATGCCTGCCCAGGGGGCTCACTTTCAGCTCATTTGCTGTGCATCTGATGCCAGATGTTGGCTTTTTACAATACCAAGGTGATCTCTGAAGCTAAAATTGTCACAGGCAGGGCAAGGCTCGCTCTTTGGTTTTGTGTTTTAAGGGAATGGTAGGTATTAATGTAGGATTTGGGGATTGGGTGATTTCGTGTTGGAAATCTGAAGGATTGTTTCCCTTAACACCAGGTCAACAGGGAAATTCCTGATCTTTTTCAGAAAAATGTGAAAGAAGCAAGAATGGTCAAGAGCTGCACTACCTGGATTTTACATCCAGTGATGCCTCTGGTTTAAATCCAGTGCTACCTGGCTCTGGGGGGAAAGACATGATGAAAAACATGCTTCGTATAAAAATGTCTTACTCCTCTCATCTCAGCCTCAGTCAGGTGGCACTCTGCCATGCCTGCTGTGCTTTTGACAACCCCGAGGGTCCCCAGAGAGCAGGCAGGGCAGGCTGTACATCAGCTGCAGGCTGCCTTCCGTGGGCTCTCCTGGGGCTGTGTCTGCTCCAGCCTCCAGTCAGGGCAGCCTGAAGGATTTGCAGGGCCCTGTGTGAGGCAGCAGGGAAGGACAGAGCCAAGGTGATGCTGCAGGTTTGCAGGTGGCAGGTGCAAGGCTCAGGGGCTTGGGGTTCAACAGCAGGAACAGTCCCCAGTACAGAGACACCCACCTGCAGCTGGGGCACCGAGGGAGCGTGATAAAGTCAACCCCTTACCTGCCTGACGCTGTGCCCACCCGAGGAGGGAGGGTTTGATGTGCATTGAGGGGAGGAAGGAGGCGAGCCAAGGTCCAAGCAGGTGTGTAGGCCATGGGATTGTGAGGGAACAGGGCTGGGGATGGGGATGCTGGACCATGGAGCTGTCTGCATCTGGTCCTGAAGGATGGGGCCTTGGCAGCACCGCCGGCAGCAGCGCTGCCTGCTGATTCACCCTGCCAGGGCCAGCAGAGAGGGAGAGGGAACAGCAGAGACCCAGCACAGGGAGCAGCAGAGACCCAGCTCTGGGAATAGCAGAGATCCAGCACAGGGAACGGCGGAGACCCAGCTCTGGGAACAGCAGAGACCCAGCACTGGGCACAGCAGAGACCCAGCTCTGGGAACAGCAGAGACCCAGCTCAGGGAACAGCAGAGACCCAGCACAGGGAACAGCAGAGACCCAGCACAGGGAACAGCAGAGATCCAGCACAGGGTACAGCAGAGACCCAGCACTGTGAATAGCAGAGATCCAGCACTGGGAACAGCAGAGACCCAGCACTGGGAACAGCAGAGATCCAGCACTGGGAAAGGGAACAGCAGAGACCCCAAGGCAGTGGGACCCCCCACGCCTCAGGGGCCAGGGCTGGCTGCTGGGGCTGTTTCATGAAGAAATCTCCATGAAAGGAAAGGAAAGTGCAAGGGGAAGTGACAGAAAAAGTACCAGACGAGGGATCTTCAGTGTTTTTTTTTCCCTTTTAACGGCAAATTAACCCCTGGTTTTAATGCTGTCATGCTTTCCAATCTTGAAATGTGGGCAAACAAGGCTTTTTGCTTTCTGTGCATCATTTGACGAAAATCAAAGCTAGCAGTACTGAAGGCCCATTTTATTCATCTTCTGAATGAAAGGATTATTAGAACTGCTCTTTGGCTTGTTCTGCATGCCCTGAACACCTCCATGCACACATGCCTGCATCCCTCGAGTTGCCCTGACATCACCTTTGACCGTAAAAAATATTGCCAGTGCAAAATACTGACAGGCAGTGGTGAACACCATGCATTGCTAAAGCACATGGCACTTGTGGTGCTGATCCATGGGCAGGTTTGGTGGGGAATGGTCTCTAGGGAATGTATTGAACACCGTGGAGGAGACACTGGGATCTGCTGGGGTGCCCGGACTCGTTCTGGAGCCCTGGCTTGGCTTCTCAGCAATGCAATTGGTGCTGACTTCAGCAGAGTAACTTGGGCCAGAGTCTTCTCTTGGCAGCACTGGTGCATCATCTCTGATGCTTCTGGGTTCCTGAGAATTTGATGAGTCTGGGTTCCCGAGAGAGCACCGTGGAGCTTCAGTTTCACACAGTTCTCGTCCAGGGTGAGATGGGACTGGTGGGAAATGCAGCTGATGAGCTCTGAAAATCATCTCCTGGAGCAATCTGCTGGATCAGGCCTGCGGGGGGGGTCACTTAATGGGGTGAGGAGTTGGGCTGGGGATGATTTAGGAAGCCCAGCATGAGCAGAGCCCTGCGTAGAGGGGCAGCCCTGTCATGGTCAGCCAGGCCCAGGCTCACAGCATTTGACCTTAACAGGGAGCCAGGGTGAGTGGCTGCTCCAGGGCTCCACAGCCGTGTCTGAAATCTCTCCCTCCTTCTCTCCCCCCAGCCAGCCTGTCAAAAAAAAAAAATCAGCAAATTGCAGACAACCACTCTGCTGAGTGTGGGGGTCCTGGTGGGCTGCAGACCTCCCCCTGCTCTCTCCCTGCCTGCTGGTCACATCCAGCAGGAGCTGGGCAGTTCCTGGTTGTCCTTGTCCTCCTAAACCCATTGCTACTGCTACAGGCCCACAGGTGTGACTGGCCTCCTTGCAGCCCCTTGTCAGCTGGAGCCTTGACACCTTTATTCAGGTGCCACTCATGAACCTTTGCTCTGTGTCAATCTGCTTTTTGTGCCTAGCTTGGATTCCTGCTACTGTGCGTGCCAGGGAGGAGCTGGTACCCAGATCTTTTCCCTCCACAGCTCTGAGACCCCAGGGCATGCATGACCTGTTGGGCAGAAGGTTCAGGGGGGTCCTGCTGCCCCACTTCCCCATGCAAGATGCCCCGCAGATGAGGGAGAAAAGCAGACTCCCATAAGGAGAGGGTTTGGCCAGGATAAACACCAGCCCCTTCCCAAAGCAGTGCTGCAGGCTGGGGGTGGCACACGGGGAAGGTGGGTGAGCAGAGCTGCCGTGACAGCTCCTCACTTCCCAGCTCCTGCCAGGTGCTGAGCAGGCAGGTGGAGCTGCCTCCCAAGATTTCCCATCCCCACCACCCCTGCACTCCCATCCTTGCTCCTAAAGCCTTGTCAGCTCTCAAGGAATGGTCTTTACCAGAGCCTGGGAACCAAACAACTGGCCCCTGGCATTCCTGCAGAGGGAGCAGGCTGTGCTGGTGATGGCAGATATGTCCTTGTCATTGCTGCAGGGAGCTGAAATCAGAACTCTGACTAATTAGGAGGGTTGTGGAAAAGCAGATGAGGGGATTAAAGAGAAATAAAATTGATGCTAGGAAGTAGAAGTGACAGTACCTGTCGGCTGGGATGAAGCGGGTGGGCTGAAGAGGAGGGTGGTGTAGATAAGTGCTGATGGTTTCACTCCTGAAGCTGTTAAGGAGGAATGTTGGTTTTGTGTAGAGAGCTGCAGCTGCAGGTGCCTCTGCCACCACAAGCCTGGGTTTGCTGGGGCTGGGAGGTGTGGTACCCCCAGTAATTTGTACAGGGAAGGGGCTGTGGGGGTGACTTGCAGGCAGAAAGTCACAGGGAGCAAAAGATGAGCAGAAACAAGAAATGGCTTGTGGGTGTTGGATGCTTTGGCAAAGGAAGAAGGATGGGTGGAGGATGTCTAGGAGGATGTCACCCACCCTCCAACACACTGTGGTGCTGTTTCTAACATGGGAGCCCATTTTTCTTTATTGTTTGGCTTTCCCCTTGGCTCACTGGCTCCTAGTGCTCTTTTCTTAGTGAAATCTGTCAGTGTGGTGAGAAATCTGTCAGCATGGTGTAATCCCATGGCTGCTCTGGGCAGGAGGAGGTGGTGGGCTTGGGAGAGGACAAGGGACAGCACTAGAAAGTGCTGTGGGGCACCTTTCCTCCAGCAGACTGCTCACTGCAGCCTGGTCAGCCTGGCACAGAGCCCCAGGCAGGGACCTTGCTGCACAAGGTTTCTAAAGCACAAGGTGGAGGCAGCACAGGAGCACCCAGAGTGGTGGTTTTGGGGCCAAAAGAGTTTCAATTTTAGCTTTGCCAGTTGCTCTCTTCCTCCCCAGGTGGGTTGCTGGCCTCTGCAGTTTGGGTTTCTCCTCTGTCAGATGATGAGAGTGGTATTTGCCTCCTCTGTGGGCAGAGGGTTAATCAACATTTGGGTGGAGACCTGAGGATGGGGAAGTTGTGTACAGCTGCATCATGGACATCTGGCCAGAACCAAACACAAACTTTTATTTAAAGACAATGATAACCCTTTAATGTTACGCCTTGAAAATTTCCCTCAACTCTTCTGTCTCTCACTGTCCCCTCTCTGTCTCCTGTTTTGCAGCCCTGCTCCTGGATATCATGATTGTGGCAGGTTTGCAGAAGCTGGCCAAGCGGAAGGGCCCGTACGACATCAGCCCCGGCCTGTTGGACTACCTGACCATGGACACCTACGCCTTTCCCGCCGGGCACGCCAGCAGGGTGGCCATGCTCTCCAAGTTCTTCCTCAACCACCTGGTCCTGGCCATCCCTCTCCGCATCCTGCTGGTCCTCTGGGCCCTCTGCGTGGGCTTGTCCCGCGTCATGATCGGACGGCACCACATCACAGATGTCCTCTCCGGCTTCGTGTTCGGCTACTTGCAGTTCAGGCTGGTGGAGTTGATATGGATGTCTTCCAACACGTGTCAGATGTTGATATCCATCTGGTGAACATGGAGGACTTGGAAACTAGAAGATACTTTGAGAGTCCCCCTCCCAGTATTTTCTACATGTTGTTTGTTGGAAGCAGTTGTAACTTCCATGAGTAGTGGTGTTTTTTAATGTCGCTTCCCCACCTCTTAAAAAAAAGTTTCTTGCAATGAATTGGGTTTTAGAAATCAAGGGTCATACCTGTGTTTTGGCCGTGTTCTCAAGCTGTGTTTGGACACCAGCCTAATTAAGCTTTACAGGTGAGAGAAATGAGCTCCATGTCTGCCTTCTTTAGGTGGTTCACATTGGCACCTTGATATGGCCTCAGGATGGGCAGTGCCTGAGAGCTTCCTGAGAACACATTTGTGAACTTTTTAGAGGATAAATTATTTTGGCCACAGTGCTTTTTTTCTTTTTGTAAGCCCAGCAGTTGTGTCTTGTACAGAGTCATGACACTGCTGGTGCTTTACAGATAATAAATAATCATAAAAATCCTGCCCTGTTTGGTTCTTATCACGAGGGAGGGGAGAAAACAAGCCCAGTGTGGCTTTGAGATATGCACTCATGAAGCAGGTCCTGCAGCCTCGCTGCCCAAGGGGATGCAAACTTTAGTTTTAGTTGGGATGGGCCTAGGTGGGTGCTCAGGACACTGAAGGAAAACCTCTTCTGTGGGGGTGTGTGAGGAGTTTTTGGTCTGGTAAGGGACACACGATGCTGTTTCTTCCCATTATTAACAAATGGCCTCCTTGAAGCCTAGTGGATCCTTTCCAGGTGGTGGCCATGCTCAATGTGCTGTCTCCAAAATAGATCCCCCCCTTGCAACTGCCATAAGAAAATCCCATCTTTTGAACAGAATGTGCCAGTTCTCTGTGGTCTAGCTGTCTCTAGAAGACAGTTTGATGCTTGGCAGGTGATGGATACTATCAGACATAGCATCTTTCCTGACTGGATGAATCCTGCAGAATGGAGAGGTCCCGTCATCCCTGTCCTCCTGTGGATCTCAATAAAAATTCACCAGGCTTGGGAGGAGTCAGCTGGGTCCTGTGCTGTCATCTCGCCCTGCACGCTGGGAGGCCTCTTCCTACAGGGGCTAGTGAGAAGAAGACATTCAGCTAATGACTGTTGCAAGCTGCTGACATTTGTTGCTCTTTGATGATTAATATGAAAAGAAGCTAAACAGAAAATCTATCCCTGGCACGCGTTTCCAGCTGGGATGTCAGCGCCGAGCCCTGGGAGCTGCTGGCTCCGAGGCTGGAGCAGGAGCGTGGTAAGGAGGGCATCCATGTCCTTCAAACACAAGCCTCCCACGGAGCTCACAGATGAGCTGTCCCCTGGGAAGGGCTGTCACCAAGTGTATTGAGGAAAGGGAGAGCTCAGGATTGTCCCTGGAGGCTGGAGCAGCAGCAGGCAGAGCAACGGGGGTGGCAGGTGCTGTCCTGCTTCCCTCCTGCTGCTGCGTGTGGGAGCAGGGATGTGCTACTCTCCCATCAGGGTTTTCCTTTGCCAGCCTCCTTCTCCTGCAAAGATTTCTGTGAAGAAGTGAGCTATGGTGCTTTTTCTTCCTTCCAGGCATTATTAAACGTGGCAGAGTTTATCCTCATCCCTAGCAAGGATGGCAGCACGTTCTGAGCTCTGACTGCGGGTGAGGCACCAATGTGTAGCTGGAGATGACAAGTTCCTGAAGGGGCAGGGAGCAGAGGATGCCTTTTCTGCCATGGCTTTGTGGGAAACTCTCACTTTGTAGCTCCAGAATTTACTGAACCTTTGCAAATAGATTGGATGATTCTTCAGCCGTGTCAGCAGGTCCAGGTTTCCTTGCACTTGTGTTGTCTTCTCTTGGTATATCCAGGGTGGCAGGATGGCTTTGTAGGAGTTGCTCCTGATCTTTGCTGGTGTAATCAGGAGAGCATGGCCTGGAGAAGCTGCCACGGTGGGTTAGATCAGCTGAGCTGGTCTCATCCCAGCACAGGGTTGCAAAGCAAGGCAGGAGAGCAGGGGGAGGTGAGCTGGGGCGATTCCCAGGGGTAAGCTGGGATTGATAGGCTAGGGCTTTCTCCCACAAAGAGTTTCTCCAGGGAATCTTCCTCCTCATCCCCCTGCACCCTGTGCCCCTTCTCCCGCACAAGTACTTCAGTGCCCCATGCAACAGGAGGGAAGGTTTTGGGAGACCCCCCACAAGATGAGTGTGGATTTGGGCACAGAGGCACCAGGAGAGGCCTGGCAGAGCCTTGCCTTGGCCAGGGCTGCCCTCCCAGCAAGCCAAGACATTCCTGATCCCTCTCTCCCTGCCTGCCACGCTGAAGGTACCGCTCAGAAACAACCAGCATCAGAAACAACCAGCATAGCTGTGGAGAAAAGCAGCTTCTGTCTCTATAGCAACAGCAAGGGATGGTGGGTGCCTGTCCCCTGTCCCTGTGAGCTGGAGCAGGACACTGGGGCTGCTCTGTGCAGATGCTCACCATGGCAGTGTGGGGAGACAAAAGGCCAAATGGTTTGAGCTCCTTCAGGATTGTCCAGGAATGTGAGTGCTTTGCCTGAACCTTCAGATCCCCAAATTCAGCCACACAAGGCTCAGCCTGTGAGGCTTGGGAGGAGTGGTCCTTCCAAGCCAAGACCTATCCAGACAGAAGATTGAAGTTCTGACTGTGGCATCTTCTGCCTTTCAGTTTGTCTAAGAGATTCATCAAGAAGATGGTCAGGAGGAGACAAGTGCAGTGTGTGGGTTGGGGACTGCTGCCATCAGCACTCCATGGTGCCACTGGGAGAGTCCCAGGCTGCTCTCATGATGATTTCGTGTGTGCTCCTGCAGGGGAAGGAAAGGCCCCTCCTCCCCTCACCCTAATGCTGATTATGCTCAGCAGCAAAAAGAGATTTTAATTTATTAAATTAAAAAAAAAAAAAAGAGTTCCAGGGCAAGTAGCAAATCTGGATTATATCTTTGGGCATATGTGGCAATCACGCCTGGGGTGTTTAGTTCTCCTCTCCTCAACCTAAGCTGGTGGTTTTTTTCCTGACAAGCTGTTTGTGTACATTTGTGGCTGGGACTGTGCTGAAATGTAGGTGGGACATCAGGGCTGTGCTGCCCTCCCTGCCATGGCAGTGTCCTCTCTGTCCCCCAGGACTCATTGTCCCTGTCCTTCCCAGGGTGGGGCAGCTGAAGGGGAGGGACCTGCAGGAGATGGTGGAGGGTGGGTTGGCAAATTTGAGGATTGAGAGGAGAATTAGGAGGCTGTCATACAAGGTGTCCCAGCAGTAGCACAGTGTGGCTCTAGTTCACCCCAGGCTGGGTTTTCTTGGGCAAACACACTCCTTTTATTCAGTCAGGATATCTCTGAGGAGGGTGAAGAGACCCATGGGTTTATCTGGCTCCCAGGAGCTCAGTGCAGCAGCCCCAGCTCTTGTCACAGCCCTGACACTGCTCCTTATAGCACCAAGCCCCACAGGACATCCCTGGCAGCCACAAACTCACTTTTGAAACTCTGAATTAGGGGGAATCACCTGCATGGTTTTCAGTTAAAATTTTTAATTAAAGTGCTAATTAACCATGTAATTTCCAGGCTACAAGTTCAATATATTGGGCAAAGCCTCAGGAAATGGATGGTGTCTCCCCTTCACACACTTATATTCCAGAGGGTGCACAGATGATGCCTTTTATGTGCTTTTGGCCACCTGAACTAGAGATGCAGCCAGTTCCTGCCTCAGCACACAGGGAGCAGGTGACCAAAAGGTTTTTCTCTGGTGTTGACCCAAGTGCCTGGCTGATGTGCCTATGTCTGCAGACAGTGCTTGATTTAGGGGTGATGCTGGGGCTCTGCCCCCCAGCCAGGCAGGGTTTGGGGTTGTTTCATTCCGTGCCTCGCTGGGACTCGGAGCAGCAAAGATCTCTGTGCTCGTTCTTTCCCCAGGACACAGGAGTCAAAGCGGATTAAAGGTCCCTCGGCTGATCACATTTATTTCATTATTTGAGTGAAATCCCTTGTAAATACCGCCTCCCTCCCTTTTCTTTTTATAAAAATAGAAGGCACGAAAGAATTGGAGATTTAGGAAAAGTTAATCACAGGAGTCGCTTGAAATCCATTAACCTCACACAGCCTGAGCGAGGCTGATCCCTGCTGCAGAGAGGAGATGCTGAATGGCCTGGGGGGGACCCCGACCCCGCCAAAGAAGAGCTTTCCCTGGAAAATACCTGGTTCTTAGCAGGCTGGGTGGTATTACAGCCTTTGTTCACAGTCTGGCCATGATGAAGCGCTAATTGCAGTGCTGGAACAAATTGGCTGAAGCTCCCAGGGGGCTCCAGAGCTCTGGGATCACTAGTGGGAGCCCTGCAGCAGATGCTGCTGGCCAGCCTGTGGGCTCAGGGCCATTGGAAATGCCAGTGCTCCTCCCTTTACCCTGTGCTTCCTCTGAGCTTCTCTGGAGGATGGGACTTGGGCTTCACACAGGGATCTATCCCAGTTTTTCTAACAAATTGCTAACAGGTGCAGTTGGTTTCCATTCCCCAGAAACTGCCCTGAGTCCCCATCTCTCCAATATCCCATGCCCTTTGGACTCTCTCTGACTTCCTTACTTCTCCCAGGACCAGCAGTTTTGTGCAAGACCATCAGTGCTGGTAAGCCAGACCTGCAGAAATTAATTAAATGAAAAGCAATGGGAACAGAAGCTGAGAGCTAAAATGATGGATGTTCATTAAACACTTGCCCAGAGCCCAAAGTGCTTTGGGCATTCGGTGATGTTTGCTTCCAGCCAAGGAGCTGTGCAATAGTTAAATACACTAATGCAGTGGTGATTAAGGAATCAGCCTCTGCTATCTGGGTGTGGGTGCCCTCTCTCCATTGCAATTTGCACCTTGGAGCTGCCAGCACTGGTTTGTAATGGATTGATTCTCCTGGCTTTGGGGGGCTTTATTTGCTTTAAATCCTAAACCTTGAGTTGTGTATTAATAGCATGGCAATGCGTCCCTTTTGTGTCCAGCACAAACCAGGGGTTATATAAAACACAGATTAATGGGAATCAGCAAAACACAGGAGCATGTGGAGGGATGCCATGAGGATGTCTTGGAAGGGGTGGCAGGTCCAGAGGGTAGAGAAGGTGGCTGAGTGGGTTCAGAGCACTTCCTGGCAGGATTTGCTCTGGTAATTGTTCTGCAGCCCCTGATTTAGGCCATTTCCTGAACCAGCATGTCTGTGATCAGGGGTCTTTTGTCCCTGAGTGATAACAAGAAGGCAGAAAGGTGGTCTGGGATTTTGAGTGGAAATGGCTGCTTTTTGCCTTTTTTTTTGCTTGTTTGTTTTGCCTTTTTTCCCCTAGCTGATATGCATCATTTCTGCAACTGCAAAAAAGCAAACATGGTACAGGCAGGAAGATGAATGAAGAAGCAGCTGTCCAAAAGAAAGGAACATCTTTCACCAGGGGTAAATGAACCTCCATTCCCAGCATGGCTTGTTTCTCCTCTCCCATCACAAAAAGCAAGGTGATGCTTGGGTCAAGAAAGGCTGGGAATTCTCAGGATCTCCTTTCTGCTCTTGCAGTGATCAGTGCTGGTTTCCAGGGACCCCATGCACAACCCACAACATCAGTTCCTCAGTTTTTGGGCAGAAAAATTCCCTCTTGCAGACTTCCCAGCTCAGAAACATTCAAGATGTGCTGAAGGGGCAGCAGGGGCGCTGATCCAAACCCCTCCTGCTGCTATTCCTCAGTGCAGGAGCAGGGCAGGAGAGAGGGAAAGCAACAGGTTTCTGGGCACCTGCCTCTGATGTGACCTTCCAAGGGAGAGCATGACCTCGGCAGCTCTGCCCTCCCTGACGGGAAGATGCCTCCCACCCTGGGAGGAAGGCACAGCTGGACTCCAACCATCAATCACGTTCCACCGGGAAGGGCTTGTATGGCTCGTGGGATTCCTGGTGGGGTGACTTTTTTTCAAAGCCTCCTGCAATAACAGCAACCGTTGCTCAGCTTCCTTTCTAGATAACCTTTTTCCTGCTGCCCAACATGCTTATCTGCTGCAGACAGGCTGGCAAGATGAACCGGAAAGCTGATACCTTATCTCTCCCTCTCAAGGAGCCTATTTAAGTGCTGGAATGTGTTGAGATGGTTAATGATTGTTAAAATCCAAGTGAGGAACATGGACCTCAGGACAGGTCCTGCTGGGAGGGAGCATTTAGTCAAAAAGGAGACTTGAGGGGCTACAGCCTTTCCAGGCTCTTCTATCTTTTATCTGCCAAAAGAGGCATCACCTAAAATGTAAAATATTTATTTAAAATTAAAAGGTATAGACTGAGTTTTTGGGCTAATCTGGGGATTACCACTGCAGGCTGCTCCCAACTCAATAAGGTTTGCTTGGATATGCCCCTTGGATATGGTTTTATCTGTGTCTCAGTTTACTCACTACAGGAAATACACTGCTGTGGGTCTGCCCTGCAAGGGATGCAGTGTGTGATTCCTCTCTCACCCTTTAATCTGACTGCTGTGGGAAGCAGTAGGATGCTCACACATTCATAAAGGTAAATAGGATTGGAGAGCTATCGGGCTAATTGAAATGAACGGGGCTCAGCGGCTCAGACAGCCTGATACAATGAAATGAGACCTCTCTGGGGACACAGGAGTCAAGCACAGCTTCAGCACTTCACTTATTTCAGCCACTGCAAGTGGCAGCTACAGCAACAGCAATCACAGACGCTGGGATTTGAGCAGGAGAGGGGCCAGGGAACACTGGCATGGCCAGGGTGATGTCTGTAACAGCTGCTGGGGATGGGTGAGAGGCTTATTTTGGTCCGGACCTGGATGAAAAAATAGTTGTTGGAGATGTTGCCAGTGTGAAACACTCTGCCAGCAAGAGGCAGAGTGCTCTCCTTCCTGATAGACAACTGTGTTCCAGCACACCCGGGGTGGGTAGGATGGGGAAAGGGGAGCAGGGCCAGGCAAACCCTGACACCAGTAGGTTGTGGGGCTGAGGAGCTCTGGGAGTGCCCAGATCCCAGCATGATGTGTGTGTGCAAGGGGTCCCTGCACCCCCTGCCCTGGCAGCGCCCCTGAGGGCCAGGCTCAGACCTGGGGATGGTCCTTTGACACTCCATCTGCTCTTGGACTGTGTTTGCAGAGAAGCTGTTCAGCTGCAATGCACACTGCTGCATCTGAAAGTTAATCTGTTCCACATCACTGGCTACTTTTCCATAGCAATGCATAAGGAATCACCCCAGAGCAGACCTCAGCCTGTCTCAGCCAAGAGCTTCAGCAGAAACACAGGTGATGCTGTGGCAGCCAGGATGGGACAATGTGCTTTCTGGGAGGTCTGATCCCATCCCAAACTCGCTAGAGCTGCCCTGTCCCCTGAGGCTTTTCATCCCTGCAAAACTCTAAATTAGACACTGAAATATGCATGTCTGCAAGATCCTCCAAATTCTCTTTGCATCTTATGAGGTCCTTGGCTCCATCCTGTTGGGTAGGAGCAGGATGTCAGCCTGTCACAGCCTTTTTGGGGGCTGCAGAGAGGACCCTGCAGGGAAGCAGGACGGGAGGCCTGTGGTACTAATTTTTCTTTCCATGATGTGATTTGATTACACTGATGAGGAACAGGGCTGTTATGGCTGCTGTGTCCTGATCAATCCTGTGTGTCTCTGCCCCTGCCCTCCTTGTTTAGTTTCTTTAGCACAGCACTTGTATTTTTGGTGTCATTGCAGCTCCAGTCCAAGCCCTGCATCCCTGCTGGGTGCAGTGACTGTCAGGATGGGGCCAAGCTGTCCTGCAGAGAGAATGAGGCCATCTTAGCAGTTGTCCCTGTCAATGAAAAAAGCAGGAATGAGGGAGATCCATCCGAGCTGCTCGGCGCCTGTCTTGTGATCCTGAAACCCAAGAGCCCCCCCTGACTCAGCAGGTTATTAATAACCCCTGGCTGCGCTCCCACCGTAGCGCCTGCCAGCCCTGGCACTGCCTGGCTCTCCTCCGTGGTGAAGTGAGATGCACATCCCAGGCAAGGGCAGGAGCTCCTCCTGCCAGCCCCCACACCCCATGCTCACCCACAAGGCTGGGCAGGAATGGTGTGAGGCTCATGGAGGGGTCTGGAGAGACCCAAGGCATCTGCACCTCCTGCAGCACAAGAGAGGCTCCTGCTGAAGTTGGCCTCGTTGCATCCTTGTCCCACATCCTGTGGTTTTTGTGTCTAAAATCCCTTCTAGTCCAGGCTGCAGGACAGGTGAATTTGCCCTCCTGGAATGTGGAATCAGCAGTGCCACCAACCCCTCCCCAGGCTGCTGCAAACCCTGGCAGCCCTTGTCCCCTGTGTCTATTTGGACAGGACAGGGTCTGTCAGCTGCTGAGTTTCCATCTGTCTCTGCTGAACCTTTGCTTTGGTCACGACCTTTGCCTCTGCTCCTTTTCCCAGGCTTGTGAGGGCAAGTGAGTCACAGATCCCTTGGAGATGAGCTGAGGGGGAAGAATGGCACCTTCAACAAAACTGTGCTGATGATGCAACCTGACTTTGGTCCGTTCCAAAGGGAGAATCCCGGGCTGCACGCAGCCTCCTGGGGGTCCCCCAGCACCGGGGGTCCCTGCCAGCCCTGGCGAGCACAGACCAGGGATATCCAGGTTTCCTTGTGTTTTCCACACCCCCACCACATCACACAGAGAGCCCAGTCCCCAGGGGCTCAGCAAAGCTGCGGGATGATTTGGTGTGAGGGTGAATCCAGCTGTGGTCGCCAGGGCTGCTGCTCACTCGCCGGGTTCATTAGCGCTGCCTGGATTCTAATTAGCAAAGCCGAGGTGCCCACAGCACCAAGAAAAACCCACTCCCACGTGGAGAAACATCTGCTCGACACCTCGGCCGCCTCTTTGAGCACCAAGGGTGGGGTGTGAGCCCAGCGTGTGTGCCCCCGACGCGGAGGGCGGAGATGCGGGAACGGGGCTGGCGATGGCGGGGCCACCCTCCGAGCCCTCCGGCCACCGGGGACACGGGGCAGAGCCGGCGGCTCCAGGCTGGGTTTGTCGCTCCATCTAGTGGGGACACGGCGGGATGTCGCCACCGCCCCGGATCGCAGCCCCCGGCACGGAGACGCCCCAGCCCCCGCGACCCCCTCCGCGTCCTTGTCCCCACACCAGCAGCCAAGTCCCGTGGGAAGTGATACCCCAAACCATGCAGCCGTTCCCGAAGGGAGCAGGGACACAGGGACAGAGAGGCAGGAGGTGGATGGAGCTTTTGGGGCCGATGCTGTGTTTTCCCTGAGCACCCACTGAAATATTTAGGAATTTTGTTAATAATTAAAGAAGAAGGTGAACTCAAAAGGGGCCACGTGGGATCTCCTGAGATGGAAGGGACAAATCTAGTTATGAGGAAAAAAAACCAAAAAACACTCACTAGAGAGTTATTTCACGAATTCCCCGAGAGAAATTCTGTAGCTGCAGAGGTGTTCCAAACAACAGCCTTGGCTTTAGGGCTGTGGAATGGCATCCTGCAGCCTGCTAATTGCAGTTCCCATTTCTGTCTCTGCACGTGTGCAGGATTCACATGCTGGCTGGGCTGTGATCATCCCATCACTGATCAGAGCCACACTCGGCAGGGACAGCAAGAGCTGGCTTGTTTACAGCAGGGGCTGAAGCTCTACCAAAATCCATCCATTCTCATCAGCTCCAGCACATTCAGAAGCAGCTGATACTTCCCTTTGTCAGGGTGAAGCAAGATATTTTTGAGCTGTGAAACAGCAGCTGTCTTGCCACGCACGGACAAGAGGAATCAGATTGTTGTGATGGAAGGTTGGAACCATGAACCCAAACGTGTCCTTGCACTCACATCCTGACCACAACTATAGTCATTATGAGAGTTTCAAGGTAGGAAACAAAATTACTTTGTAGTTTAAATCTGGACTGATCTTCAGATTTAGAGTGAAAAAAGTTTGATATATTTATATTATGAATTGTCATAAGAGTCAGGTTGATCTGACACAGGAGTGTTTTGCCTTCCTCAGAAATATTCCTTGTGTTTTGAGATACACCTTGTAGGAGGACCCTATGTTAAATAACTCTATCCCCTTATTTGTATTGGATTTTTTTTCCCAACCTCTTTGAAGAAGGGGCTTTGATAGACCAAACAGAGGTACTAACTGAAAAAATCCCCAGGTGCTTCTCTAAGTGTTTTTCTGTGTGTTTTGGAAGTGAGTGTTGTATTGAAAAATACACCCAAGTCTTTCCCTGACAAAACTTTAGTATTTGTACTTCCATCTCCCTATTTCCCCCTCTTTTCTGAAGGTGCTGAAAACTTGGCATGTCACTATCAGTCTTTGGAGTCTTTTGAAGAACACAAGCTGTCACATTGTAAGAAAGGTGTGTGATGTTTCTGGATTTTTTTTTTTCTTGAATCTCTTGCTATTTAAGCAATCAAGGTTTTGTGAGGGCTTCCAAGTGGATGTAGCAAGAAAGGCTGGGATTTAAACTCTGTCTAAAGAACAGCCTAGCCAAAGGAATAATCACTCAGCCATGATGAGCAGAAGCAGTAGACTTGTTTTGCAGTTATGGACAAGGAAAAACTAAAGTCATGGCTGATTAAGTGCCTTCAAAATACTTGCACTATCAGGCAACTGGTATTTGGGGTTTGTTGCAAGCAAAGCTCAGTGCTCAGGCCAGCTGAAAGCAATTCACTTCTCATTGGAAGAATAGTTTCTTCCTTTTAATCAACTCTGTTTAAAATGATTCCATTTTTAGTGCCTTAAATAGTCATTTTGGTTTGTCCTTCAGCAGCCAGCATTTTCTCATGAAGAATGGAGTGTGTCTGCAGCCTTTAAAAGGACAAACAATAGCCTGGCAAACAAACACTTCCATGGCATCTTGTTTTCATACAGAGCCTGCAACTCCCATGGGCTGCAAAGGAATAAAAATCAACAGTCTCTACCTGATCCAGCAGCTAGAAGAAGCAGTAAGTAACACAATTATTACAAGTAACCCAGTTTGAAACACAGGCCAGGATTCCTGGGATCTCATACTATTTTTCCATTCCCAATATTTCATACTTATTTCAGCTTAGACAGGTGGGAGACTCCAGCTTCCTCTCTCTTCTTACAGAACACCTCTTTCTTCTTACAAAGCATCTCTGTTGATATTCTTAAAGTAGAGGGGGGGAAAATCTTTTATATTTGAGACCCAATGTCCCTTTGTTCTGCTTGAGTTCTGGCTTTCAAAACATTTTCTTATATTTGGGTAACACAGGCTCATACGTGGGATTACAGAGAGCTGCCAGAGCTACTCATGTCTTCTCTCCTACCTCTCAAATATGACAGCTCAACTCTATTGTTGTTCTTGCTGACTGGGTTTTGGGTCCTAAGGCCCTACTCACTTAGTTGCAGGCTTGAATTTCCCTGTAGCTGTCTCAGATAAGCTAATGAAATCAGTGCAGGCATGAGGCACTCTTGATTTAGACGCAACTGAATTTGAAATTATTTTCATGCTTCAGGGCATAAACAGCTCTTACCTCATGGAATTATAAAGCATATTTTCCTGTGGGCAGGTGATTCCACAACTGACCATTGAGTTTCTCCTGCAGTAGCTGATGTCGGCTGCTGAGACAGATGGAAAACTGGGAGGACCATGACCTGACCCACTAAGGTAAATGTGTACTTTGTGGTGCCAAATGGCCTCTGGATGGGGAACAGAGAAGGAATCACTTTGCTTTTTACAAGTGTGTTGATGAGTTTTGTGAATGACTGCAAGGGCAGTAAGGCCCCGTCCTGTGGTGCAGGCTGCCATTTACAGCTGAACAAAGTGATAGCAAAATGGCACAGGAGTATTGAGCCTGTAAATCACCCTGCTTGGTGCAAGGCAGGGGCAGGGATTGATGGATTCAGAGCAAATTTTGTACAAGCTGCAGAATATAATAGAAATTGTATTATTTCGAGGAGACCTTATACCAGAAGATACTTCTGTAGATGTATATCCTATACGAGGGCTATAATGGATAGCCCTCGTAATGGATATTTTGTGTTTAGCAGATTTCCTCTGTAATGGATATTTTGTGTTTAGCAGATTTCTCACTAGTGGAAGGATGAAGCACACAGCAGGATTTCTGCTCTCACTTGTAATTAGTCCTGCAAGGAGGAAGCAGAATACTCCTGAGTTTCACTCTCTTTTCCAGGGAGTAATTTAGTAAGGACTCTGGAACAGGTGAAAAATCAGAGTGGGTGAGATATTTTTCCAAAATGGATCCTGCATAGAGCTATGCACTGAATTTCATCCAGATGAAACCTATTCTTCAGTCTCTGCCCAAACTGCTTCTCATTGTTGACACTCCTCCTCCACAGTCTGTTGTGGGTCTAATCCTACCAAGCTCTCACTTTACACCAGTTATTTTGGTTTATACACAGGCTGGTGAGAGGTGGTGCAGGTCTTTCAAAGAGCACCAGAAGAAATTCCTCACTTTATGCCAAGGTCTGATCCATGTGTGTCCCCATGGACCACACATAGTTCACCCGGATGTAGAGGAACCCCACTCTCCCCTGTGGTGGCAGAGACAAGCTTTGTCCTCTGACTATCCAGATTGTGCCCAGCTTTGAACAGTGAAGGGGTGGAAAATCCAGCCCTAACACAGTCCTGAGCCAGACTTGCAGAATTCCAGAGCTGGCTCTGGCACACTGCTGGGCACAGGTGGAAACGCCAGAAGCTTGTGGGCACTGCAGTGTACACACCTGGTAATAAATTTACTATTGTCTTTCATAGTTTACTTTGGCCTTTCGATTGCCACAACAGCTTGCATTAATTTTTTCTTTAATTGCTGCATCTACTCCCTTGGCCTTGGATCGTTTCCTTGGAGATGCACAGGAGACCTTGGGAGAACTGCTTGTTACAGCAGCAGATGTGGATAGTGCTGACCTGGCCAAACCTGTGTGAGTCACCTGCTGGTGGTGGGGGTTGTAGGTGTCTGCATGAGTCACTGAAAGTGAGGGGATCCCACATTCCTGATCTCCCAAAGGGAAATGTTAGTGCCACAGGGTGGCTTCCTGTCACTGTAGCTGCTCCTGTGGAGGACTCTGAGGTTTGCATGGGCAGGAGGCAGGTTAGAGGAGCTGTTTGTATGTGTGTGTACTTGTATGACCAATGGAGAAATAAAGAATTAAGCAGACCAGACTAATGCCCCAGCTGCCAGTGAGTTGAGGAGAGCAGGAGTTTGGGAATGTTGGGAAGGAGGGTTGGGGTCCTGTAGGGAGAGAAGTGGAGGGCATTGACCTCCTGTCTCTGGACAGGTAAAAACACTTGTAGAGAGATGAGATGAGACACCAAAGGGGCAGGAGTGGTGTAATGCTTTAATATGCAGAAAAGGACAACCAGATAATGGTTTCAGCAGCACTGGTGCATCTCGTGGTAGCTCAGTGCCTGGCAACTTCAATAGCAGTGCAGATCAACTGTAGGAACATCCCATATGGTCCAGAAAGCTGTTCATGCATTTCTTCCCTCTGCATTACTCTCGATGGCTGTTTGAGATCATCTCTCATGAGCAGTGATCCGGGTGCCCGGCCTTACGCTGTTCCTGTAACACGGAGAGAGGTGACAGTTCCTCCTGAGGCATTGTCTGCTCTGGCAAATGTGCTGCAAAATTCCTCTAAAGCCACTTTTCCTTCATGGGCAAGGGCATGTGGGGTGACAGCACATGACTGGTGACCCATGAATAAGCTAAAGAGTGCATTTGCATAAGACCAGCAATTGCCCAGGTGCTTGTCCCATATATACAAATATATATGTGTGTGTCTGCACAATTTTTCTGAACTGCTGGAGAGTCCTTAAGAAATAAATGCATGTGTGTACCTGCAGTCTGGCCCTCTGTCACCAAGTGTCACACTGACAGACACCTGTGTGTCTTACAGGACGGGGAAGGAGAATTAAAGAGAGGCTGCTCTGTCCTTGTGTGCAAGGAGACCACATCTCCAAAGCTATAAAAGATCCACCGGGCAGAGGAACTGCAATTTGCAGTAACTTTTACAATGCTATCTTTAGTGCCAATTTCTTGCCAGTGCTGCTGCTGCTGCTCAGGTTGTGTTGACCTGAAGTTCTTTTGTCTGAAGCAGGGACTGTTTTTGCTGGTGAGGCTATTGGTATTTTATGGCTCTGTAGAGTGTTTTGGGAGAGTAGTGACTGCTTTGCTCTGCTGCATTAATTTCCATCATCCTTGATGACAGAACAAATTAAAAGATATTTGTGGACTGAAGTCCTTCCAAGGGGCAGCTCCTCCTTTGAACATGCTGCCCATTGGAAACCATGTGGTGTTTTCTGGTCCTTCTTAGGCTGGACAGGAATCCTCATGGGCCTGTCATCACCCCACGTCCCTGTCATTGCTCTGTGACTCTGGGGTCATAAAAATGTGAGGAAAGATTTCCAGTATCCCCCCAGAGACATTGTCCCTGGCACAGGGGGCTGGGGTGGCTGTAGCAATGAACCCTTCAGTGGTGACCCTTGCCTCATAGGAGAGATGCTCCAGTCCCCAAATCTTCCTTGTTGCCTTCCCCCGGACCCACTCCAGCAGCTCGGCATCTCTCTGAGGGGAGCTCACAGAATCACAGATTAACTGAGGCTGGAAGGGATCCCTGCAGATCAATGCAGGGTCACCTGGAGCAGGTGACACAGGAACGTGCCCAGGTGGGTTTGGAATGTTTCCAGAGAGGGAGACTCCAAGCACTCCTTGGGCATCTGTTCCAGAGCTCTGCCACCTTCAACCTAAAGAAATTCTTCCTCATGTTGGGGGGAACATTCTGTGTTTTAGTTTATGGCCATTGCTCCTCATTCTGCCACCGGGCACCACTGAAGAGAGTCTGGCCCCATCCTCGGACACACCGGGGAGACACTGACATGGATTGCTGAGATCCCCTCTCAGCCTTCCCTTCTCCGGACTAACCCGGCCCAGCTCCGCAGTGTCACCTCATCAGAGAGCTGCTCCAGCCTCCCAGGATCTGCAGAGATGCCCCAAATCCTGCGGGTGCGCCCCGCAGGAGCTCTCCGGCTGCTCCCGGTCCCCCTGAGGGAGCGCCCCTCAGCGCCGCCCCCGCGCTGCCGGCGGCGCCCTGCAGGTGGCGCTGCGCGGCGGGGCCGGGCCGGCGCGGCAGGAGGGGGAGGAGGAGGAGGAGGCAGCGAGTGCCCGGATCGGCCGCAGCCGCCGCCGCCGCCCCGCGCAATCCGCCGCCATCCGCCGCGCCCCGCGCCCATCACCCGTCCGCACCCGGCTCCGCAGGCACCCCCGGCTCCCCGCCACCACCACAGGTGGGTATCGGGGGCCGGCGGCGGCGGCGGCCGCGGATATTCGGGGCGGTGAGTGGGGCCGGGGGGGGGGGAGGAGGAAGGGGAGGGAGAGGGAAGGTGGGACGAGGCAGCGCTAAAATGGAGCCGGAGCCAGCGGCTGCGGCACCCCGCGGCCTCCCGGCTCGGGCGGGTCCCCCGGGCGGGTTGGGGGGTGACTATCCCCGGTTTCTCGTTGCTGTAGCCGCCGGTGTTTATTGTGCGAGCCGCCCCCCTTCTCCCTGCGGGGACGGGCCCGCCGCGGGGCCTGGCCGGGCCCATCCCCGGTGGGGCCGCCCGGGCTCGGGCCCCTTGTCCGGGCTCCGGCCCGCTGCGCTCCCCGGCGGGTGCGGCCGGCGCGGGGGGCTCCCCGCCGCAAAGGCAGGTTGTTTTTTTTGGTCGTCTGGAGTGTGACACAAAGATATTTTTGTCGCGCCGTGTGTGTGTGTGTGTGTGTCTCAGCAAAACAAGGGGGGGGGTGGCATCCAGAAGGCTCGGCCGGTTTGTTATTGTGCGGGAGCTACAAAAGGGCCGCTGAGGCCGAAATGCGGCTGGGGCGTGGGGGAGGGAGCGAGGATGGAGTTCGTGCGCTGGGCGAGCTCGTTTGGTAGGTTTGGAAAGATGTTTTAGGGCTTTTTTTTTTTTTTTTTTTTTTTTTTTTTTTTGTTCAAGAAGGAGTTTCTCATTTCTGTGTGGGAGCATCTGTGCTGCAAGCTGGGGAAACCCTAAGGCGGGTCCTGGGACACGGGCTGAGCATCTTTTCCGGGGGCTGTTTTTAGTCGTGTTGGTTGTGAATTTAGAAAACAAAAAAAACCCCATATATCCAAATTCAAAACTGCTGTAAGGGGTTGGTATGAGCTGGAAATTGTGGGGTTTGTTAGGAAAGTTGTTTTGTTTGGTTTCTGTCTTCTGGGTGTGCAAAGGGTGAGATACACATTGAGCATCTACTCATCAGATAAGTGTTCGTATATTGATGTTACTGGTGTTTGGGGTGATAAGGTACAGTAAACATAAACGTTTAGGGATTTAGTAGTTTTCTTTCTTTCTAGGAACTGGTGTAAAGTGTAAGCACATTGCAGTGTCTTCATCATCTACTAGGGAGGAAGGCATCCCACCTCTTCTAGTACTGAATCCAGGTTTACAGTGGAAGTTTTGGTTTTGTTAAGCCTTGTCTTACTGATTCACTTGACACCTCCACTGGAATGGGCTCTCCCATGATGGATAAATAGCTGGTCCCTGTCTTGAAGAGCCCAAGTTTGGAGAATCGACTCCTGAAGAGTAGGGTTCTCAGATATAAACTGGCTAGGACATTACTTTTGTACTTGCCTTTTCCATGTTCAGTGTCACTGGGGTAGTGAAACCCCCAGTGACACTGAACAAAGACTATTGCTCTGAGCCAGAGACTGGGGGGTAAAGTCATCTGGAAGAGGTAGGGAAGGCAAGGCCATAGTCTGAAAGCAGAATTTAAAGAGAGGATGGAAAGTGATGTTTTCAGGCTGATTTCTGACTGAAAATATGAAATATTTACATGCATTTTTCACTCCCAGTGAAGCATTGTAAATGAGCTTAGGTTTTATCAGGAGCTCACCTGTGGTCCATGAGCTCTTTCTGGGCTCATCATGGGTGAATGGGTGATGCTGTTTCTTTTGGGTCTCTGGCTTAAGAAGTTTTTCCTAGTTAGCAGAATATTTTGGGATTACAATAAACGACACCTCTCCCATAATGTTTTTCTTGTAAAAATTTAAAAGTTCAGATAAAAAACATACTCAGAAAAATTGCAGATACTGTTTGGAATTGCTGCTTTGTTGTTTTTGCAAGCCAGTGTGAGTACATCTGCTGTTAGCTGTATTTTGATTTTGTGTTTAATTTTTTGAGTGCCTTGAGTACAAGTTGATTCCTTTTTTGATTCCTGGTATGCTTTTCTGCATAGTTGAGTAAACTAGGTATAACACATTTGAGGATGCTTTCAGCATTCTTCACTGTTAACAAAACAAATTTTTACATTATTTGACAGATACCTTTCTTAAAAAAATTAATTAAACCACGATTTGGTATGGGTTTCCAAATTTGTCATTATATAGTGCCTTGGTGCCTTGTTTTTTCTAAATTCAGAGATTTTTTCTTTTGTCTTACAGTGCATTTTTTGGATGCACTCTTGAGCTTTTTTTCTTTTTTCTGTGTGTGCATGAGAGCTTAAAAGGGCAGCTCAGCCAGCTGGCTGAAACTGGAAAAGTGAGTAAATAGTCCATAAAGATGCTGGAAGGGACATGCAGGGTTTAAAAGTATTTTTGTTTCAGTAAGTGAGTAATATCGCTAAATATTTTCTATTAAAGCTATTTCACTTTATGGTGACATCTTAATAAAACCTTTTAATAAAGCTTTGTGTAAGGCCTGACTTCAAAGGCTCATTTATTTGAACAACCTGCTAAAGGTGGTGGCGTTGGAGCTGTGTTTGTGTGACGCAGCTCTGGGTGATGGCACAGGACAGACAGCGCTCAGTGCCCGTGTGTGGCCTCCTCTCCTGCTGGGATCGCTCCTCAGGTGTGCCCGAGGAGAACAAGGACCCTGAGCTGTGCGCTGCAGCTCTGAGATGATCCAGGTCACAATTACCTGCCTGTTCCAGAGTGCTTCGTGCTCAAGGCCTTCATTGAGCTTACCTGAGTAATTGAAGGTATTTAAGGGCAAGCCGGGCTAGGTTTAACTGCTGCTGAAAATAATTGTAAACCTTTTAGATATATATATATTTTTTTTTTTTTTTTTAAATTTATGATGGTAGTCTACAAAGAGATTTTGCTCTAGTGGTATTTCCACTTAAAATTGTGTATTTTCATGTTGGAGGAATAGAAGCAGTATGAGCAGGAGAAACTTAGTGATACAGTATGGTAACTTTAGGAGAGGGTTTATTCCAAGGGCTGGACCTCTCTGGTTCCCTGTTTCTTTTTACTACATTCCTCATTTATTCTGCAACTTGGCACTGAGCTGTTGTCTCAGTATCAGACTTTGCTCTTAAGCTGATCCTGCCATGTTAAGTGGGTTTTGTTTTTCGTGTGTCACTGACTCATTCTCCTAATAGGTCGATAATTTCACAGCTCCTTATCACTAATTTCTCATGTGGAGCAGAAGAAATGGAACAGTGCTTCTGTCAGGTATCAGTGAGGTGAGAGCACAGGGAGCAGGTTAAGGCTGGGGAGCTGCAGCTCTCTCCATCATAGAACAGCCTTTTGTAACTTCTGAAATTAAGCGACTTGGTTACCAAACGGAAAACACCCTCTGAAGGTGGGTTTTGCCCACATCTGGGTTGGTTCAAGAGTTTTTCCTTCCCCTGCAAGGATAGAATGGGGCTAAAGCAGGACATTGCGTTATATCCAGCCTCACCGAAACATAGCTCGGGCTCATGCTCTGTTAGTAAGTTGTACTAGAATTCAGGATGTTCCCTGGATGCTGATGTACTTCTTGTGCAGAAGTAACAGAGCAGTTGGAGCTTATGAGCTGTTTATTTCAGAGCAAAGCTGTTATGATACTGACTTGTACAGCTGTTAAATCCTGATCTGGTTTTTTTGGGTTTTTTTTGGAAGCATTTGGACAATAACCGAAGTGGACTGGAGGCTACTTTAGTAGTCATGTGTTGTTCTGTAATTGCCTGTGGCACTGGTTGGTTGTGAAGCTGCTTGTGCTGCAGTGTTGCGAGGTGTGTGGGGACAGAAGGTGTTAAAAGGTGTGTACGCAGCTCTGCAGGGGGTTATTTAACTTGCAGCCAAAATGCAATGTCTGTGGTTTGACTCCGGCACTTAAATTTTCAGGAGAGTGTTAGTAGGCTGGAAGGGGTGAAAAGGTGAGAAAGGGTGGAAGTGGGGGCTGAGCTCAGTGTTCCATCTTAACAAGACTGCAGGTGTTAATTTGTGGGGACTGATGAAAAGTCATACCTTGGGTGAAAGGGAAAAGATAATGACCAAGTTTGAAATGGGCAGCTGAGCCCGGCTTTAGTGTGAAGAAAGCGAGGACTTGCTGACAAGCCTCTAGGATCCGGCCGAGAAGCCCACTCTGTTGGACTGTAGTATCTCGGTGTCTGCCAGGCTGCATTAGCTATTGGGAGCACCCTGAATAGCCTTCGGATTTCAGATGGGTAGCACTTCAGAGGAGTAAACTACCAAGTATTTGCGCAGTTAGTACCCTTTCTGAAGAGTTTTGCTCGAGGAATCCTTCCCAGGTAGCCATTGAGGCATTTAGATGGGAATTGTAGCCTTGGTTGGCCAAGGAGTGAATAGAGACAGATTTGAAGAGCTTGCACTGGGACTTTCCCTCCCCCAAGCACTTATTGTGTGGGAATATAGTGATTTTTTTGGAAGAGTTCTGCTGCGGTGTAAGTTTTTCAGCTCTTCCTACCTGTATGTGGGCTGGGAGGCTGCACAAAAGACTCGACTGATCTTCTTCAGAGTTGGGAGTGGGCTGTGAAGCAGGCAGGGGAGTAGGGACATGTTCAAGAGGTGCTCCTTCTTTGGCTACAATAATAACTATGGTTTTATCTTTTATTGAAATAACCAAGCTTCAAGAGCCGTCATTCAGAACCAGATTCATGTGATCTTGCGTGTTATTATGGTCTTAATGTTCTGCATCTCAGCTCTAATGATGCCTGTGACCGTATTGCACTGAAAGCAGAGTATGGGGTAGTTCATTTAGGAGGTGTTTGCAGCATTCCCCATCCCAGCATGCAAGGACCTGCTCCTCCCAAAAACTTATCTGGAGCAGGAGCCTCATGCTGCTGCTGGCCCCACAGCGTCAGGCAGGCAGTGTGATTCAGAAAGAATTGGCCCCAGAAAGTGGGAGATGAAGGCTCTATTTATTGCTCTGCCACTTAGCATAGCTGCAGAGTTCTGTGGTGTCGTTTTCCTATCTGGAAAATAGAAATGATGACGCTTATACACCTTGTCAGTTATGCACTGCAAATATCTATGTAAATGAAAGCATCTGTGAAATGTTTTCACTTCCTGCCTGGCTCGGGGTAGTCCAGATGTCCTGGGCATAGTCCGAGTTGCTTAGCTCTCCAGAAAACCTAAAGATGTCTAAAGCTTCTTTCTTCAGGGTACTGAATCACAACACATGTAAGGTGCTTTCTTACCACTTTGTACCTGTGTCCCTTTCCCATCACATTTCTCTTTAACATCCTTGGCACTCATTTGTGCAAATGGCTCCTGTGAATAGGCTTCCTGTGAGGAGAATTGCTGTGCAATGCTGCATTGCCCTAGTGCTGTTCAGACTGGGGAGCCTGGAGGAAGACTTCTTTGGAAGCTTCAGCCTCTGCAGTGTTTATGAACTGCAGGCTTGTCCGGACTGCTTGTCATCTTATTAATGGCTTGAACCAGCTGCATCAGTCTCGATGGCTGTGGGAATTGGGAGAAATCTGATAAAGAGCTATTCAGCTCTTGCCAGGGCAGCTTTGTACCCTGCAGCATGTACCTGCCAGGGGAGCTCCCAGCAGTGCCTTGGGAAGGAACGAGGCCAGAGGGATTTGCTCAGCAGGGGTGTAAAGGAACCTCTCCCTTGCTTGTGCAGCAAGGGATTGACATGTGCTGCCTGCTGATCAATAGCATTGGGGTTTCTCTCTTCATAAAGAAAACCTTCTGTGCATGACCTGAGTGGGAGCTGGGGCCCTGAAGTCAGCAGACAACTTGAGAGAGTGGAGAAGTGTTGCCAAAGTCCAGACTTTGTTGTGAGGCTCATCAGGCACAGGGTAAACATCCACATCCCCATTCCAGTGTGATCCTTCCTGAGACTGCAGAGAAAACAGAGCAGCTTACTCAACAGCTGGTGGCATTTGTGTGGAAAGAACTGTTTCTGTTCCTGAAAAAAGGACTGTTAACCCAAAGGACTGCCAGCTTTGCTCTGATTTCATCTCTTGGAGCTGTGACATCTCTGCTTTTCTCTCTGCTTGGTTGCAGTAAAATTCAGTAAATAAAGTTCACTGCTGAGAGATGGAGTAAGTTGCTGAGCTTGGGACCTGGTGAAGGATTTGTCAAATGTTTGATGGAGAAGAATTGTCCAGTGGCCAGTGGTGGCCTTGGATGGGTAGTGCTCACCAAGATAAGCTACTGGCAGCACAGGTATTCCACCTATGCTGCTCTTGCTATGGCTCACCTGGTTATATGGGTATCATGGCTGTGATGACTTTTCAAAGTCTGCGTAGGCAGAAGTATCAGGGCTAAGGGACTTTCACAATCTTTACATGCAGTGGTGTTTATTTTTAGTGATGGAAGAGTCTTTGCTTCCACCTATCAGACATAATGTGTTGTGCAGTCCTTGAGAACAGTTTGTGTTTGTGTGGTTGTGTCCTGCCCTTGTTGGCTCCTCAGGAGCAGTAGGCAGGATTGTGGGTGCATTTTCTGTGCCAGTGGACAGTCTTTTCCACTGGAAGGGAGCGTTCTGGACATGGCAGGTGCTGCTGCAGTGCATTTCCTCCCCGTTTGAAGTTTTCTCTGGGGGTTTTGGCACACAGGTTTGGGTGGCTGAAGCAGGCACCCACTGAGTTCTGAGACTTCTTGCTGTCTACAGTCTTAGTTGAGCAAACTGTTCCTCTGACTTGGACTGGTAGTGCCAGTTCTGTTACCCATCAGGAGACCCCACCAGCTACTCACAGTCTGTTATTGTTGCTCAGATACCTAAATGCCCAATTTACCTTACAATTCAGCTGAGTGTTGCCAGGAGATTTCTGAACAAGTTTTGCCAACAGAGCATTATGCCAGGTATTTCTTTGGGTTTTGGATTTAAATTGCTTGCTTGTGATCGGCCTCCTTGTTTTGGTGTTGAGAGAGCAGGGTGTTGTGTCTGTGTGTTCCCACTGGACACTGAGATCTCAGAAGAACCTCAGCAGGGCAGAGTGGGAGGCAGAATCTATGTGGAGGTTGGGGGTCGAGTGTTTCAACTCTGACCCTTGGTTGTAGGGGAGCCAGAGTGAAAGTGCAACTCCTAAGTGTACAGATTTGCACTTGAATGTGAGCCTTGTTGGGCAGGCAGCTCGTGGAGATCATGAGGTCACTTCCCTTTCCTCTTGTACCAGAGAGGTTGGGATCTGGATCTACTGAGGCCACAGGTGATCCTTGTCGAACTGAGCTGCTTTGTCCTCCCTGGGTCTTGCCTCTGAAATGTATAACAGCAAAGAAATAGATTCTTTTACTTCAGTTTGTGCTTAGCCTTGTCTCCTTTAACATCTGCCAGGCCTGGATGAGAGGGTAAGGAGTGCAGTGTTGGTAGCTGGTGCCTCCAGGTTGTTCCACATGAGACACCTTCTTGTTTCCCTGCAGGTTATGAAAGCCTTGCAGCACTTCCTCTTGAGCTGGAGATAAGGTTATGTATTCCTGACAAGCTGTCACCAGTGGGTCAGTTCCTTCTTTACAGCATGGTGGGGCAGATGGGTGAAACTGGCTGTTTCTTTGGTGGGTTGTTGTAAACAAACACTCCTTTTACAGAAAGAATTAACTGCACACCTTGGGTTTTCTGTTGCTTGAAAAAGAGGGGGAGTTTTATGAGCACAGAATCTCATAAGTACTTTTTGTGGGCTGTGGACCAGCCTTCTGACTGGGGTTTTTTTTTGCTCTATGCCATAATCTTGCATCCTCAGGATGAACTATTTCTTTGTCTGCATCCTCAATTACTGGAGGTCAGGGCTCCTTTCCAGGGTGTCGTATTGTCTGTCCAGCCCGCACAGAAAGGACCACAGAACTCATTAATGTTTTTGTTTAAATACAATTGAGCTATTCTCCAGACTTCAGTCTTCTTTATCTGTTTTACAGTATGTTACAATTCCAGCCTCCCTGGCTGCCTTTGCCTTGCCTGCCTTCCCAGCACTGGAAAAGCTGTTTAGCAGAGAGGTAAAGCTTCTGTATTTTAAGGCTAAACCTGACATTGCAAAGACCTGTTTTCTCTAAAATGTGCAGTGAGTCACTGACAGTAGTTGTGATTCCCAGCCTGTTGGTGCATTCAGATGAGGGGGCAGCAGGTGAGCTTGGTGAAGGCAGAACAGAGAAAACGAGGTCAAGTCATCAGACAGGACATGCCCTTTCTGTCTCCCTTCCCTGTTGTCAAGTTTTAGCACTGTCTGTTGAGCTCCACAATGTGGAGTTATGATAGATCTGCTGTCCAGAAGAGACTGCCTCTTCTTTTCATAGTCCTGCTCTATGTTTCAAATCCTGGGAGGCTTGACTTAGAGGTCTGAGGATGGGGCTGGACTGCAGGGAAGTCCTCTGGCAGACAGCTTCCACCAGTATTGCTTGGCTAACCATATACCTCTGCAACAAACCATGGCAGATGTGATCCTGGTCTCCCATTCCTGAGCCAAGATTCATAGGAGATGGAGAGAAGCTGGAAATGTGCAGGATTAAAAGAACTGGTACCACCAAATAATGCCTATTGAGCTAAGCAAGGAGGGTCCCTCTTGTGAATCAGGAGCTCAGTGAAGGAGGTGTGTTTGTTATCTCTTCTCTGCACTGCAGACTCCTGACTTGCTTCTACCCTGTCTGGCAGGATTTGGTGCAATTTTCTGGCACTATGTTTGGTGTTACATCCAGATCTTGGCAGGGCCTTTTTCAGGTGTACCAACAAATCTTGGCATCTCCCTCTGGAAGTGATGCAGTAGAATGAGAGTGAGAGGGTTTGTTTGTGGCTTAAACTCTTGCTACAGCCTCTGCCTGCTGCACAACTCTTCTGCATTGATCCCATTGACTTTGTGCTTGGATGCTGATATTCTTCTGTTGCTCCCTGCCTTACTAAGCAAGCTCTACTGGGAACTGAGTGCTCACCTGGTCCCTTCCTTGCTAGGCTCATGATCCCTGCATGGTCCAAACAGGGCTTCTGCAGGATACAAGTGCATCTGACAGCAAGTCCCGGGCAGGTGATGACAGTGTCTCACCAAAGGCCTCCCAAAGACAGCCAGTGGTGTCTTTCATCACTGAGGCAGGTGGTGAGTGTTTCACAGATACGTGGTTCTTGGTGGGACATGTTCCAGAGGTAGTGGTATCTCTGTGTTGACAGATGAATGTTCAGCTATGGAAGTACAAGTAAAATTGACCTATGTGTGTATTTAAAGAGTGAACATCATTAATCTCCTGTAAAACTATACTGTGTTTTTTAAAAGGTTTCACATTGCTGGTAACATTAGGAACCCCAATGTATTTCAGTTTAAGGTAACTCCAGACACTTTCCCCTTCTGAAAATACTGTTTAGCTTTTCCAACCTGTGAGTTTCTGAACAATTTGTATAAAATTACGTCAGAAGTTTTCCTGCTTGTGCAGAAAAACCTTTTCCCTGTTTATTTAGATCGTGTTGCTTTTTGTGTTGTTGACTGCTGCTGTGAAGTGCTCAAGGACTGAAGATCTGCAGTAGTCAGGGCTGTGCTCCGTGTAGAGCTCAGTGGTGTGTGAGTAGCTGAAATGATTCCTTCTAGTATGTGTGTTACCTTTCATAAATCTGTTTGCCCTGCTCAGCTAAGGCTGGCTGACTTCCAGATACTCCAGCTCCATTGAAGTCTTGTGAATAAAACACCAGCAGCCCAGCCTCCTGCATACATAGATTTGCAAAGAGCTTTGCAGACAATCCTTTTTGTTAGGAATTCCTCAATTTGGCTGTTTTCAGCTTGGGGATTTCCAGTTGTTACCAGTGCCAGTAACTCAAGGTTTTCACATTTTTTTGCAGGACAGGCTGTAGCTCTAAGACTTGCATGCTTGTAAATCTAATGTCTTAAAGACATTAAAATGTCACTGTTGCTTTCTGGATTAGAATTTACCCCTTTAAAAGGTAGTTAGACAGGGTCAATACCCAAAAATTTGATCCAGGGTAATATGATGTGGACCTGAGTATGCTTGGGCAGTGGAGCTCTCTGCCTAAGTGCTTCAGTGCAGTTATTTGTATCCTGGGATCTCTAATGGAATTGGTCATACTGCAGTATTTTGTGATTGCTCAGTGTTTTGCTGTCTGGTGCTGTCCCTGGTTATAGTAGAAGAATGAGAAGAGCTTACCCTCCATGCTGAAACTGATAGCAAACCTTCCCCCACAGACCTCTATAAACCCAGAAAGAAGCCTTGCAGAAGTGCTGGTGATTGATTTTTTTATGATTTCTCTGTAACAGGGGATATTGCTTTCTTCAGGGTCAGCTGTCGGGCACGGGAGCCCTGAGCACAGGTCAGAGGCTCTGCCGCGGCTGTCAGTTTTCACTTGTCAGCATCAGCATGTACCTTCTGGTTCCAGCTCTGCTGGTAATGAGCATGCAGGCTGGCAGTTCAGTTCTAAATGAACCACGATTTTTATCAGAAATAGCTTTGCTCTTCAAGACTAGAAGTCTTTCATGATCCCTTCCCGGATTTCCTGCTTAACTGTGTGATGGGAAGATAGTGCAGTGTTGTGCCAGCCTTGGGAGGTTCTGTGGCCGCTTTGAAGTGCTGTGGGTGACCTGGGTGCTGAGTGATCTCCTGGTTGATAACACCCTTGGAGAGCTGGGATCTGCAGCTGCCAGGAGGGACAGGCAGCAAGGTCCTGCCAGTCCAACAGCTCTGACCCAGCTCAGTGCTGCTGCAGCCTCTTAGCACAGTGACTATGGAAATTGCTTCACGTCTCCATGGTCTCGATTTCCCCTTTGGAGAGCACACAAACAAAGCTGTGTTTCACCTCTTCAGGGCATTGAAGGAGTTGGAAGTAAATTTCATTTTTCCTGACAGCAGTTTTGTCTGTCCCAGAAAGTTTGACAGGGGACTTTATCCCGACATGTCCCCAGCTTCTCTGCTGTGAAGTGGTTGTTTATTCTTCCCGAATCCTTTTAGTGATAGAAGATGTAATCAAGAGGCAGCTGAGACCCCATTACATAACTGTTGTCAGCGTTTTTCTTTGGCAGCATTGCCCTGTGTGTTGTTTGCACACTGACTTTTAGGAACTCCTGGCTTTTCTGTTAACCAGATGATTCCTGAACCTGATCTGGGTAGGTGGTTTGTTGTTGTTGGGTTATTTTTAAACGCCTTCTAATTTTGTCTGATTTGAGCTTTCTAAACTTCAGAGGAGATTTTACTGCTTTTATTGTGAGGTTGGTACAGTGTTGACATGGTGTGGATAGGCCCTGAGCCAGTTTCCCTCTGCAGGGCTCAGTATACCTGTAAGAGCAGGTGGCTGTGCTCTTGCCAGCACATCACCCTCCACTCTTTGTTCTGCTCTGGGGCTCCCAGAGCTCTGCCCCTTCAAAAAGCTCATTGTTCTCAGTCCAGCTTGTGCTTTCCTGCCAAGTGTATGCTAATCAGTGTGTTTTCTCCTTCTCTTTTATGTCTGTCCTACTAATAAAATACAGTGCAAATGGGTGAGGGAGGAGCTGTTGTTTTCTTTGGCACATGGTGGCCATCTGAGCAAAGATGAACCAGACTGGAGCCAAAGATCTGTTTGCTGCTCTGCAGGAAGAGGTGCCTCAAGACCGCCAGCCTGCCCCTTTGCCTCCACAAAGGCTTCACGCTGCAGCCCTGTGTGGTGGTCCAGCAGAAACACTGTGAGGGGCTTCTTGGGGAGCCCGGTGTTTTTCCTGAGCATCCCGTGAATGCAGTTGTTGAGTGACAGAAAACACTTTTCTTTCTCTCTCCCTGACCACCTAGCAAAGTCCATGGCTTCTTGTTCCCGACAGACCTGGTTTAAATTCTGCAGTGCAAGAAGAAATGCTGTGTAGTGCCAGGCTTATTGGTCAGACACCTGCCCCCAGCAGCAGCCTTTAGATGGGCTTTACTGGGCCAGTTGCAGTTTGCACTGCATTCCCAGTCTGGCTCTGTCCAGCATGTTCACAGTCTGTGCTTTAATTTGTACATAATATGTGATGAACTAATCCTCTTACCTGCAAATCGTATTTGATAAGGCATTGTTGATGGGAATTGCGGCCTTTGGTCAGATACAGTTTCTTTCAGAAAGAGTGATTGCTGTCTCTGTTGGAAAAGGCTTTCAGCTGGGTGAGTTTCAGAAGGTGTGAGGTGTGGGAGGATCAGAGATGTGTGTATGTATGTGTATATATACACACACACATGTATATAGTGTTTTGTTACTCCCAACATAGAGTTGAAACCCTAGAATGGTTTCACTTTACCCTAACAGATGGTAAAATGAAACTGCCAGCAGTTTTGGGCTTGAAGTAGAGGCTTTACAACAAGAAATCTGGAAATCTAAATTATGTGCGAAAAGGTTAGATGAAGCTCCTAGATTTGATAAAATTTAGAACAGAATGATGCTTTAAAAAAATGTAGGATAGGTCCATTGAAAGTAAGCAGTGTCTTTTCTGACATAAAAGTTGATGTACAATGTGAGCACTGCATGTTTCAACTTTATCCCAGGCTCCAAGAGCCAAAAAGTCAAAGTAAGGAGACTGCCTGCATGATGAGTGTTACTCACGACATGTTGTGCCAGCAAAGATCAGGTTGAAAAATTAGCAAACCACATCCATTACAGAAAGTATATTTCAAGATAAAAATTATGTTCAAGATGCCAGCAACAGGAATATAATTTTTTGGTAATGTGTTTGGAGAATTCATAGTGGAGCAGCTGAGCTCACAGGCTCAAGAATCTGAATCTGGTACAGTTGAGGAGGTTTTTTTCTGACTCCATAACTCTCTTTCATGGCCAGCTGATGAGAAAAAGGGATTTGGAGAAATAGTTCTGTTGTCTTCCAGTGATGCTGTCAAAGCATTAATTGCTGGTATAACTGTGGCCAGTGTGGAACCGTAATCTAAACATTAAAAACCCAGTGCTTCAGGGGAAGTGCAATGATAAATTCCAGTGTGGTATAAGATACAAAGATACAATGCTTTTCTGGCATTTATGTTTAGGAATCCTTGTGTTTAGCTGTTTATTGTCAGCCTTACTCTTTTAAAGCAAGGACTTGTTGACACCCCCCCCCCCTCGTGTTCTCATACTTAAAAGAATCTTACTTCTTTCAGCACTAGAATGTCAGGGAAAAAAAAAGCCATAAGAAGTGTGTTCCTGCAGTTCTTTTCATTCAGTTTGTGAATCTTAAAGCCCAAATGCTTATTGTGACTAAAGGAGTTCAAACTTGTATCTTGGTGTGTGCACTCACTTGTATGTTCAGTTCTTGCTGTTGAGTGTTCTGTGTTTTGCTTTTCCATGGCTGAACAATCCATTTGATGGGGTTTCCCTGGTTCTCTTCCATTAAAAGGCAGATCGGGAGCGGCGCAGAGAAATTTCCTTACTAGATGACATTTCATCGCAATGTCCGATCGTTTGGGGCAAATAACCAAGGGAAAGGATGGGAAAAGCAAGTACTCGACTCTCAGCCTGTTTGATAAGTATAAAGGAAAGTCAATAGAAGCTATCAGAACTACAGGTAAGAAACACCTCCAGAAAGCTCCTTTTGATGTCTTCCAACAGCATTGTTGCAGAGCTTGTTCAGGTGATACAGCTGGGTTGCACTGTTGGTGCAGGTGTCAAAGGCTGTGTTTTATTAAGACCTAGAGGAAAGTCTCTATGGTTCTTTTATTGTGGAGATGTAGAGGAATTACACAGGACAGATGGGGGCTCTTGACCCTTTCATTTAGCCTGCTGCAGAGTGGACAGGTAGCAAACTTGAGTGGAGGCCTTACCAGGGCCTTAGGCTGTGCCAGGGCAGGGCACCTGAGCTGACTGAAGTGCCTTAAGCTGGTCAGACCTTGTGTGAGGTGAGAGTCAAGGACTGAAGGCCACTGGGAAAGAACCTGAGTTGGTTTTGCAGTGGGGATATGACCAAAAGTAGATAGTGGGTTCAAAAAAATTACCTTGCCTGGACTGGCTCTGGTGTGAGAATAGAAAACGAAAGATAAAATACTTTCTTAATAAATGTGATCTGGTGGATAGAGGTAGAAAATGGAGACCTCAGGATTCCTGGGTTAGGTGACCTGTTTGTCTGCTAAAAGGTGGACTTGGGTGGCCATTTCCCCAAGCTGTAAAAAGGTGGTGTTGCTTCTCCTTGGTGAAATTAAAGAGATACCTGTGCAAATCCTCCTAAAAGACTCTGTGAGCACTTTGTTGGGGAGAATTATTTTTCTCCTTCCCACTGTAGGAGCTGTTTGACAGCTGCATCTGTGGTCCTGTGGGAAACAACCTGTGTGTTGACATAGCAGCAGTGCTTCTGCTGGGGCTGTGCCCAGCCACAGCTTCCTAATTAAGGTTACTTATCTAGCAGGATACAGCCCTCTGACCTGCTGCTGTTCCTTTCTCACCAGTTATTCCTAGACATGGCTTACAGAGTCTTGGGAAAGTTGCTGCTGCCCGGCGCATGCCACCTCCTGCAAATTTGCCTAGCTTGAAGTCTGAGAACAAAGGAAACGACCCCAACATCATTATAGTACCCAAGGACGGTACAGGATGGGCAAACAAGCAGGACCAGCCAGACCAAAAGAGGTGGGTAGAGTGAATCTTCAGTGAGTTTTAGCAGGCAGCAGTGGTTGTGCACTGCTGTGCCTGGTGTCAGACCTTATAGGGATCAGTTCTCTGTTGTCTGTGCCAATGTAGAGCCAATGTTTTGGCTTGATCTTTTAGCAAGTGCCATATTATTACCAGGAGTTGTTTTCCTGCCTTCCTCCCCTTTGGTCTCACCTCTGCTGTCTCTGCTCAGTTCCAGTGCGACGGCTGCACAGCTGCAGGAGTCGCTGCCGCAGCAGGGTTTGCAGAAATCTGTCTCCAATTTACAGAAGCCGACACAGTCAATCAGTCAGGAGGTAGGTGCCAGCAGTCTCTGACTGCCCCCCTGCTTCCCCTGTCCCCAGGCAGCTTGAGGACTTTAATTGCCTGTGTTGCCTTGCGCTTAAGAAAAAGCTCCTGTATAATCAGTTATTGTGAAAGTGACTTTCTTGCATCCAAGCTGCTGTGCAGCAGGAGCGTTGTGCTGCTGTTACAGAAGTCAAATACACAGAACTATATCTCTCAAATATGTGCAGTAAGTCTAGTTGCAGTCTAGGAAAAAATGGCTGGAATGTGGGATGGCTGGTTAGCACTTGTAAACTCCTACTTCAGTTGTAATTCAAATGTTGTTTTGTGACAACAAGTCTAGCTCTTGTTCCCAGCCTGATGAGACTTGTTGAGAAGAGATCTGGTCATGTGGGAGAAGTAGCCAGTGTTAGGACCTGAAAAAGCTCCTGGCAACTAAGAAGGTGTCCCAGAGAGTGCAAGGACCTGACCCCATATGTGTTGTAGATTTCACACTTATGGTTTACAAAAAAAATTCTCAGCCCTTGAGCTTCAGGGAAATCAGGACAGAAGTATGTTTTGAAGAGGAGAAGAGTGGCTAATGCATGAGAAAGTAGGGTAGCCTTCAAGCTGAGGTGTAGCATGGAACACATCTAGCAGATCAAGGAGACCATTTGGGAAAATGCAGCAGAACAAAAGGAAAGCTTGATGAGAGTACAAGTTGAGGAAATATGTGGTGAAAATGGGCAGAGGATTTTTACTGTAGCATTGTAGTACACTGGAGTGGGGAACAGCTGACTGTAGTCCCATCTTGAAGCTGTGGAGGCCTGTGTTATCTGGGTGATCTGGAGGCCTGAACCATAGCAGGTGCCAGCCAGGAAATGAGAAACAGTCATGTATCTTAACTGATCCATGCTGGGGTTTCTTTTTGCTTTGTTTTGTTTTCAGAGTACAAATTCAGTGCCAGGTGGACCAAAGTCATGGGCACAGCTGAATGGAAAGCCAGCAGGACAAGAAGGTGGTGAGTATGATAAACAGAGCTGGTATGTGCCTGCTTTTCCCAGACAGGCATGAAATGGGGAGTGCTGCATTTCTTCCTGCCCTCCCTGTCAGCCTGGTGCAGAATGGGAGTGAGGCCTTCTGAGTCCTGTTTCCAGTCTGTGTGCTGTGTTGGCTGGAGTGATGCAGCTGAATCAGTTCAGGGCTGCCAGTGCAAGACGTGGCTTGAACACGGCCATATCAATCTCATGGCCATATCAAACAAGAGCAAGCCATGCTCTTGGGATGCAGCAGGGAGTTCTTGGAGGGGAAGGTTCTTAAGGAGAAAGGAAGCATTTGCCCCCATCATGAGCATCTTCAGTCAGCCCAGAGCAGTGTGTAATAAAGGTGCAGTGAACACTGTGAAATAGGGGAGGGATTGGTTTAGAAGAGAAGAAGGGGACATTGGAAAGGGGAAATGTCAGTATCTCCATGGGCAGTAGCAAGGGGATCTTCACCTAACTGGGTAGTCAGAAGTGAGGCTGGAATGTTCTTGTACAGTGTCTGTGATCCAAGGGAATTGCAGTGTCAGTGGGTGGAAGTGGCTGTGGAGCTGCTGCAGGGTGCACTCGCCTACACATTGGCTGAGGCCTTGCTATTAAGTCTCCCTCAGTAACTGTGCTGCTAATGGCTTCTGCTTGACTGAGAATCCTGAAGCAGTGTTAACGTGAATTGGGAGTTTAGTTGTGTTCAGATGCATCTGTTTCCACACAGGAGGTGGTTTCCAGCTGCACTGAGTAGTGCCATTAAAACCATAGTGAGAATAACAGCTCAGTTCCAGTGTGAACAGACCTGGAACCATTCATTTGTCAAGTGAAATTGCAGAGTTATTTGAAAGAACGGAGACAGCTGCTGATTGCAGAAACAGAGGGGACAAATTTACCCTAAATTAAACGAGGCCCTTAATGAGAGGGTGTTTCTCAAAGGCTAAATGTTAAAGCAGAAACTTGTACTTGCCTGAGGCTTGTGGCCAGTGCAAAGACTGTCTTGTTTGGTTAATTGGTATTTTTTGACTCTTGCTGTATAGACCTCCTGTACAGTCATTCTGAAATCTGATCATCTAACAATGTTCTTGTAGCATTTTTTGAAAACTCATTCCAGGTCACACTTAACAATATAGAGTTCTCAACCCAAGAAAACAGTTGCCTATGTGGCTAAGAGCAGCTTAATTAGAAGGTAACTGAATCACAGAACCATCAGAAATCTGTCTGAAAGGATTTCTTAGGCCATCCCACGCTTGCACCTCCTCTCTAGTGGAACTGAACAATTGCTTTTCCTTCTTAGCTAATTCAGGTATTACAAAGAGGAGAGTCTCTTGCTTTTTGCTCTTCAAAAGTCTCAGAGCTGTAAAATCTCTTCTGGAGGGTGTATCCTGAAGAAATGTGGCCTAATAAATTAATTATGGACTTCTCCATGACTGTGTTTTTGTATAAAGAAGATGTGGAGAAATAAAAGGGGCACCAGATATTTTTTCAGTCTGATGCTGCTTAGGGTTAGAGTACAAATTGTTAATGGCTGCACATAAATAGTCCTTACATGGTGCAGCCTTTCCTGGGGGTAGGTATCTCCCCTGAAAGACACTTGCCTCTGCCATTCTAGTTCAGTAAAAATCAGAATTCTTCAGCAAGTGTTAGCTACTTTGCAATAAATTAGGCAGTGTCCTTCTTAAGTATTTTCATCTGTCTAAAATTAAAAGTGTTTTGTGCAGCTGTTGCAAAGTCTTTAATGGAAATTTCACATGGGAGGTCTTGTGCAGTGTGCAAGTTCCAGAAAGTAAAAATTACTTAAGCTAGTCTGTCTTGATTCTTCAGGGCAAGGAAGAAGAAAGACAGATGAGGCTGTTGTCAAGTCTTCAGTACTCATGGCTAATACTTCTAATATAATTCTGAAATGCCCTTTTTAAGAGAGCTTTAGCCAAGTAGCACTAAGAAACAGTTCTCAAAAAAGCAATTATTTTAATGTGTAATAGTACAATATTGCTTGTAATTTCCTTTTATTCATTGTTATCGTGCCAAAAGATTTAGGAGAATTGCTGTGTTTCGTGTTCCAGTCACTGGCAGATCTTTAGAAGTGACAGAGAACTGTTGTTCTGGAGTGACTGATGACTCAGCAAGACAATTTGCCAGTGACTAGAAATGAGCCTGGCCTGATCTGGGCAGTGATCTGCATCTTGAAAATGCTGCAGCAGGGAGGAGAGCAGAGAACATCTGTCCTTACCTGTGGTGTTTCACTGATACAGCGACAAAAATTTCAACAATCAACTTCCCTGGCAGAGTGAGGTCTGAGCAAAAAAGAGTCTGAATAGAGATGTCAAATACTTGATAGCAGGATATAATTTATGAGTGATCTTGCAGAATTTATATCTCTGCCTCTGTCTGAATTCTGTACTTCTCAAAAATAATTGGAAGCTAAGGAAGTTCACTGACTTTGTTGAATGTGGGAATTTAAATGAAAGCCTGAGTGTGGGAGTGCTGGGTGAGGACATGTGTTGTCATGTTGGTGACTGTGTCTGAGAGTGTTGGGGATGTGAAGTGAGGTGCTGGTATGATAGTAATTTGGGTTTAAATATGCCAGAGGCCCAGATTCCCAGGAAACACATTTCCAGACTGATCTTATATGGGAGTTGCAGCACTGGAAAGAAGCACTCAGAGAAGTCTGAGTCCCACATTATTTGTCTGACAGGTTCAAGGGCCTCAAGCCGACTGTTATCCTTCTCTCCCGAGGAATTTCCGACGCTGAAAGCAGCTGGCGAGCAGGACAAGGTTGGCAAAGAAAAGGGCGCCTTAGATCCGTCGTATGGGCCAGGACCAAGCCTCCGCCCCCAGAGTGAGTGAAGGATTGTCTGTCTGCCTTACCCCAGCTCAGTAACCCCACTGACCCTATTTTGGACAGGGGGTGCCAGTTCACAGTAGTACCAAGAACTCCATCCTTATATTTCCTTTTATCTTTTTATGAGCTTACACGTGTCAGACTGCTTAGCAGATGATCATAGATTGCCATGTAGTGCTGATGTTCTGTGGTCCAGACAGTCAAATATGGACTGTCATCTACTATACTGTTTAATAAAAATTGCTGATGTTGCAAAGCAGTCCCCTTCCCAGGCTGGGGGAGCCACCGTGAAATCAGTGTGTGGTGTACTGTGGCTTCTCGTTCTGTGTTTTTGCATCTAATTGGCCTCAATTCTGCAGGGTAAGGACTGTGGAAATGGATGGGGAACACTCTGGTAGGAGTTCAGGTTTATTGGCAAACAAGGACACCACTGGTGCAGCAATTACCTAGTAACAGCTGATGCTGCTCCTCTCTTAAGCAAATAAACACAGTTGGAAATTCTTCTTGGTCCTTGATATTTTTCTACAACCTTGGGGTAATTAGGGCTTGACCAGAGTACTTGAGGTTTCGAGACTTTCTGGCAGAGTGGCTGCCTGCATTTACAAATATTAACATAATTATCATCTCCCTTCCAGATGTCACCAGTTGGAGGGAGGGCGGTGGGAGGAACGTCACCTCTGCCACATCTCTGACCGCCTCCCCTGCTGAGCTGGGCAGCAAAACCTCCAGCACTGGGGACGGGGCCCCCTCCTCAGGGAGCACCAACGATCCCAAGGAGCCGTCTCTGCGCCCAGCTCAGCCCGTCCGCAAAGGGGCTTCGCAGTTCATGGGAAATGTCTACCAGCCACCCACCTACCATGACATGCTACCTGCTTTTGTGAGTCCTCCTTTCTCTACACCTTTGTGGTGCCCTTCATTCTTAAGATAAGGGAGGAGTTGAAGTCAGCTGTGTTTTCTGGACTCTCAGTTGGCTGCCAGGGTTTGCTTAGGGATCCTTCTCTTGGCATGTTTTGAGTTTGTGTAGCACAGCTTTGCTCAGCCTAAAGAGAAGTTGTCCCTTTCCCTCTGGTGCTGGAGAGGGAACCATTAGCATGTGGCCTGTTGGGCAGCCAGATGTGAGATGTTTATTTCCCCTTTGTGGGGGTGCAGCTACCATGCACACGTTGTAGCCTAATCTGGGTAAACCTTCCTGTGGCAAGGTGAAAAACCAGGCTGTTCTGCTTTGCCTCATTCCAGATGTGTCCACAGCAGCCATCTGAGACCCCTGCACCGCTGGACCGAGGGTCTTTCCCCACTCCTCAGCTTCGGCTTGAGCCCCGGGTACCTTTCAGACAATTCCAGATGAATGATCAGGATGGGTAAGGCTGCCATCACTTTCCCACTTGAGAGGCAGGTTCAGGGTGTGACATAAACCTTAAATTAGGCAAGAATTTGGGCCAAGGATGCAGTTGCATGTGTGAAGCTGCAGGCACCAAAGGGGAACCCTGTTTTTTACCCAAAGCAGCAGTGCTTTTCTCCAGCTACCACAGCAGCTAAAATGTTGCAAGACTGTGAGCATTATGTGTCTGGCGAGCAGACAGACATGGGAACTGGGGTGTGATCCTGGACTGGAGGGGTTTGCAGCTCTGATCTGTAAGTTCTAGGAAGTGGGTACCAGGTAGACAAGGGGAAGAAACTGCTGGAAAGGGAAAGAAACTTGGATGCATTGTATATAAATGCAAAGTAGAAAAGGACTGGTTCAGTGTTACAGACTCAGCTCTGTGTCCTTTGATTTTCTTTTTGCTGTTTCTGACCATGTCTGTGTTTTCAGAAAAGAGAACAGGCTCAGCCTGTCTCGTCCAACACGCCCAGTTCGGCAGCAGATGGAGCGAGTGCCTCGGCCCACCATCATCAATGCAGAGAACCTGAAGGGGCTGGATGAGCTGGACAATGATGCAGATGATGGATGGGCAGGTACAGTGCCTTTGTGCTCTAGCTTTGGGTAGCTGTGAAATTGGTGTAAATGATGACACAATGGATCCTTCTGATCCTTCCATCACATTGTGCTCAAGGAACTGGATCTGAAGACTCCTAAAATCTGAAAACACACCAATCACATCAGGAGGGATAGCACTGTGGGTGCTGGGAAGGAGAGTTAGTCCTGCCTTTTCACTCATGGCACTCAGTATCCAATTGCACACAGTCTGGCTTGGCTACTGTCTCCTCATTTGCGTCCCCCACTCCCAGGCTGTTTGATGCTCCTCCTCTGGGACCAGCCCAGCTGTTCAGTAGTGTGTGTCCACACTAGTCACATAATTTCTTGCCTGGTGTAGTTGAAGTTGTCCCTGCTCTTTGAGGGAAGTTGGTAGATGGCATTAAATGTCCCTTCCGACCCTGGCTATTCTGTGATTTCCAGGACCAGTGCTGCACATTTGGCTTAGTAGTAGTTCATGCCAAGCTTCTGTGTCCTGTAATTTAGTGCTGAAAGGGGGCATAAGCTTTATCAAGACAGGGGATCTGTTTCTTTCCTCTCATAAATCTATTCTCCTTTGCTGCCTTCATAGGCATTCATGATGAAGTGGATTACTCTGAGAAACTAAAGTTTAGTGAAGATGAAGAAGAGGAAGAAACTCTTAAAGATGGACGACAGAAGTGGTAAGAAGTCACTCTGTTTGCACCTACAGTTTACCTTTAGTAAAAGTGAGCAATACCATGATCTTTAAAAACTTGTTCTAAATGTGAAGTCGTGATCCCTCTGATTTGTTGCTGTGACTTTGTTGATTTTACTGGGCAGTGTTGGAGTGGTCTTCAAGGATATGTGGAGGTCTAGCAGCTGACTGCCATTTTTCCAGTCAACTTTTCTCACCTTTATCCTGCTGCACGATAGTGGAGTTGATCCTTATGTACCTTAAGAGAAGCACATCACTTGTTTTGGTAGTTTTTTGTGATCTTTCCTTTTTACTACAGTCAGTTGCCTTTGCCACTTGATTAGGCTCCAAGTGCTTTTTGAAGCAAGTAGCAAATACAATAATAAAGCTGTTTATGTGACAGGAACAGCTGGGATCCCAGAAGGCAGCGACAGTTGTCCCTGAGCTCTGCAGACAGTGCAGATGCCAAGCACACCTTGGAGGAAGGAAAGAATTGGAATGATTCAGTTGGCTTGTCCCGGCCAGTCCGGAAAGCGCAGGATTCACAGCAGCCTCCAAGGAAGCGGAATGGCTGGAGCTCTGCCTCAGAATACCAGGTAGGTTGAACTCCTGAGGGTGAGCTGGAAGCCCATCACTGTCCTTAAGAGGCCACTTTGACATTTTATTGGAAATGGGATGCTGATTAATTTCTCTATTCTTAGTTTATATCCACCTGGAGAGAAATCTATCTGCATAGCACTTCCGCTAGGGAAAAGAAATTGAAGCTGGTCCAGAACAGTGGGGTTGTCAGTGAGAAAATACAGTTACTGAACTATATAGCAATAACTCTTCCTAGTAACGGGGATTTGTGCTTGAGGATAGAGGGGAAGGAGTCAGAAGGGAATATTGTCACCATGGGATGCAGATCTCAAGATAGAGGCACTGGTTGGGTCACACTTATGGGGAAATGTTTCTTCTCTGGCAGAAGCCTGCGCTGGGAAGTGTTCTCAGACAGCAGTCCCTCGAAGATAAAGAAGAAAAGGTGCCTGTGAGACAGAAGTTTGTGCACTCTGAGATCTCTGAGGCTGTTGAGAGAGCCAGGAGGCGACGGGAGGAGGAGGAGCGGCGAGCCAGGGAGGAGCGCCTGGCAGCCTGTGCTGCGAAGCTCAAGCAACTTGATCAGAAATGCAAACTGGCTCAGAAGAGTGGGGAGACACAGAAACACACAGAGAATGAAGATGTGCGACCTCCCAGCACAGAGAAAAACAGTGCACAAGAGAATGGCCATGCTTTCCGTAAAGGTACCGAAACACTGCCTGCCTCACCCTGTAAAAATTGCTTTTTTTGCTGTTGTGCTGATCTCATAGCTGCAGTGGGGGAGTTCCTAGGAGGGAGTGTTCAGAGGGTCCTTCAGCTGCCCTTGAGAGATCAGCTGCTGCTTGTATTCTGCAGAGTATTTTGCATTGTTGACAAAGGTTGATTAAATAAAAAAAGCTATTAAAACAAATGCAAACTTCTCCAGTTGCTTTTATCTGTGCTCAGTGAGCTGTGCTAGCAGAGGGCTTGTTGGAATGGGCCTCGTGGGCTTCTCATGATTGGATGATAATATTAAGTGCTCGTGGCCATATTTCAGAAAACCAGTAAGTGCTGCCAGGTTTAAGGACTAATGTGGAAAAGGATTTTCTCCCCAGTGCTTAAGCAGAAGGCTGATAGCAAAGGAGGATCTCAGAATTTATCATTAAAATAAGATGGCCAAAACCCTCTATAGTGCTGTCAAGGTAAAGGATGTGCTATATATGATTGTAGTAAGATTCAGCCATGTATTACATGCCCACAGCTGTGTATGTTGTGTGGTGGTGGTGCACTCCCCGTTCTGTCATGAGCACGGTCTTGAGGGCTTGTTTTTTTCTCTGCAGCAACCCCCGAGTTTCACACACAGGATGCCTCTGTTGGTTATCTGGAAGAGGAGAGTCCTGCTCCAGCAGCAGCAGCCCAAAGCAGCAGTGAGGAGGAGCTCAGAGAAGCTCCCTCACCAGCACAAGAATTCAACAAATACCAGAAGTCTCTTCCCCCACGATTCCAGAGGCAGCAGCAACAGCAGCAGGTAAATGGCTCCCAACCCATTTTCTGGACCTTTAATAAACCATTGTGTTTGCTCAGTTCTCAACACCATCAGTCTTTCAGCTGGGAGGAGATAAATGGAGTTTTACCCTGGCCTTTTTCAGTACTTCTAATAATGGAAATATCCTGTCTGATTGGGTAGAAAGGCTCTCTATGGACTACATGAGTTTTTCTTGTGCCCTGTGATGCTTGAGCTGTTGTGGGTAGAGCTATGTCAGGTTTGTCACTTGCCTGGGAAAAAAATACAGTGCTGTCAGACATGTTGACTTGTCTTGCATGGTTGTCTAAGCATCTCCTGACATATGGAACTCTTAGGACTGTGTGGTTTGTGGCAGAGCTCGGGTTTGCAAATGTTGATGAGCAGGAGAAGCTGCTGATGTTCCCACATCCAAAACCACGAGTGCATCAGTGGCTGTCTTGGCGCTTGTATAGGCCTGGCCCAGGGGAGGTTCTGTTCCTTGGGCTAGCCTTGAACCTTTTTTCCTCTCTGGCACAAGATGAGCTGCTGTTATTTAGCACTGCTGCAGTGCCTGAATACACAGGACAAGGAGAGGGGAAACCCTTGGGGTTCAGCTGCTTCCATTTCACTCAGCACATGCTATGTCCTTACCATTGTAGGTATGGGCAGCCATTTGCTTGCCAGGGGCAGTCTGTGCTTAGTTTGGCAAGTTCCTGGACTGCTTCTGGACTTGGAGGGAGTTCTGGAGTGGCACACTTCTCATTCCACCTCCTGCCTTTGCAGAGGGCTGGTCCTTTGCTCTGCTCTCATCCCATACCTACTTGGGTTTTTTCTGTGAGGCTCTTTCAGATCACTGTTTTCTCTGCACCATAAAAATGTTTGGTCTTAAATGTTTCATTTTTGTTGCATTGAAAACTCTTCTGGGGCACTGAGACATCAGCTGAGCTGCTTTGTGCAGCTTGGCTCTTGCCTGACCTTTCAGTGCTGTATGTGCCATACGTGCTGTGCAGCTGTGCCGCCAGATGCAGTGAGCCTCTGTAGGGCAGCAGAGCCGAACCAGGGGACAGAGTATTCAGGCTTCAGATAATGCAAAGTTAATTGCCATTTTTCATAAAATAACCACTTGAAATGGGATATCATCAATGCTGCTGCAGATCTTAGTGAAGAGCTCACAATTGGCTTTTGCTCAGTAATTGCTCTTTTGTGGACGCTCCCCGTGCTCATGGCTCAGCAGTTGACATTTTCATGATTCAGATGTACAGCAGCAAATGCTGCCTAATGTTGGTCTTGAAAAGAGATGCTCTTAAACTAAAAAGAATTGGATGTCTTTGCTGTCATGCTAATAATACCACAGGTCATCACTACTGGAAGAACATGAAGTTTTATTTTATTTTCTCATCCTCTGTGATGTTAGTATGTATGAGGCAGTATGTGTTTTGGCTGGCTTGTATTGTGCTTCGGTAGCTCCATGGAAGGAGCAAAATGGAAAAGTATTGGTATTGTAAAGGAAATATTTTCTCCAAGGTACCAGAGGACTAGGTAATGTAGAGATAATCTGCATTTATCAGAGTCTTCCTTGCTGTAATAAAGTGTCAGATTCAGATTTAAAGGTGTCTCTTTTGCTCTGCAGCTGGGGATTGGCTTTTTAAATAAACAGTACAATATTTGATACTGTTTCAAGCTTAGCAAAAAAATACGGTTGCACGTTTGACAAGTAAGTAGATGCATTTGATGTTAATTGGAGCTGTTTAGTGCTCGAAAGCTTTCTTCAGTACACAAACCTCCTTTCAGATATATATTCTTTTTGGACCTTCAGCAAAAGTTAAATGTCAAATTCAATTAACATCATGACAGTCCTCAGCTAAGGGAAGGTGGACTGGCTGTGTAGGAGATGGGGAAACAGCCAGCAAGTGCCAGCCTGTTTCTGAAGGATGCCCAGGAAACACTAAAATCTCTTAATGTGATTTAGGTGGTTTTTATGTAATCTATTAAGCTGACAGGGGTGGAACTAATACATCTAAACACTAAATAAATTACAGATGTATTTCCTGAAAAATGCAATATCTTCTAAAGTATTTGTTTCCAGTTATGAAGTGGTGTTTGACAGGAAGCTGTCCTGTACTCACAGGAGTGTTGAGAAGGTGCAAATTGTGGTCTTAAAGCTGATCCCTTGTGTTTGGCCACATAGCCTGGCCCACAGTGGTGTGATAGTCTGGCTACTCTGGTATTTAGAGAATAACAACTGCCACATGCCCAGCTGGTGGTGAATTACCCCTGTCTGCCCACCCTCCCATCTGATTAGGGATTAAACATTTGATGGATGGCATGTGTTTTCCTTTGACTGACCAGTACTTCAGTGTGATTCCTGGCTCCACAACCATGTCCAATGGCCCATCCTGTTGCCTGCAGGAGCAGCTGTACAAGATGCAGCACTGGCAGCAGCAGGTCTATCCTCCCCCGTCCCACTCCCATCCCCAGCGGACGTTCTACCCGCCGCACCCGCAGATGCTCGGCTTCGATCCCCGCTGGATGATGATGCCGTCCTACATGGACCCTCGCATGGCCCAGAGTCGCACCCCCGTGGATTTCTACCCCTCAGCCCTTCACCCTTCAGGTGAGGTATTGTCAGTGTTTGTCTCGGCTGTTGAGTTGGTTCATACCTGGAAATTCGCTGTGTTTCTTAGCCTCTGTCCAGATTTTGCATTCTGTCTGGCATCCCTTCTCTGGGGGTGAGAAAGCTGGTTTCAGTGGGAAGTGGTGGGAGACTGGGAGGGAGGACATGTAGACAGGTGTCTGTCCATTCTCTGCACTGCAGTGGGAGACCTTCCCTGCCTGCTTTGTGACCTTAGTGGATGTGACTGATCTTCCCCCTTGGAGGAAAGGGTAGCAGATCCACTGATCTTGCCTGTTGGAGGAGAAGGATGAGTTTTGGAGTTACTGTAATCATGTGAAAACTTAATAGACCCTTTTAGGAAATGTGAGGGAGAAACACTGTAGTTCCTGAGCTGTGTGTGCTTTGCACCTTCCTATCTTGTCCTAATCTTCAGAGGTGTGAATGTAAACATCAGGATATATAAATCATTCCTTGCAGTTGGTGGATTGCTTGATCCCAAGCCAGTGATGCTGTGTAGTGTCTGTGTGGGCTGGGCTCTGAGAGCTGTGTCATCTTCTGTATCACTCCAGGTGTATTTCCCAGCTGTGCATTTTCCAAGTACAGGCTCCCCTTTACAAGGGAGGTTTCCATGGCTGCAGCTGCCTGCTGCTTGAGAAGGAAGGGGAGTCAAGCTAGGATATTGTTAAATTCTTCTTGTCTGTGAAATCCTAGTGCTAATGGCATGAACTCTGTTGTGAGCAGGAATTATGAAGCCCGTGATTCAGCAGGACTCCATCAGTGGGAGCAGCTGTCGGTCTGAAGATCAGAACTGTCAGGCAGGGCAGGCAGAGAGGAAAACTGCTCCCTTGGATCCTGTGCCAGTGTGGGGCCAGGACAGCTACACATCCCTGCAGAGCAAAGGATACTCCCTGTCGCATCAGAAACATGTTGACAGCATGGGCATGGAAGGGCTGCATGCCAGGTGAGTGCAGAATTCCCCTGTTCTCATGCATGCTGGGATGGGAGGTGCTGCTGTAAGCATCTGCTGAAAAGCAGGTGTAGAGCTGGCCTGAAAGATGTCTGTAAACAGGCCCAGGTATTGATCTGGAAGCACTCTTACACTCCTGAGTGGTTTAGCTGGTTTACACAGAGCTATTGAGTTATGCAGAAGTTTTCTATCTGACCAGCTTGGAGCCTGTTTGGAGGGAGAGGACGGGCTTGTCACCTACATGGGAAGGTATAAAAAGCCATGAGTCAAAAATTCTGATTATTGCTTATCCTACTTTCTTTAGACATTCTAAAACCAGTTCTTTGTTTTCAGCTCTCTACATCATTGGGGGTTAAATCTCCCTTCATTTCTTAAGTTTGCTGCCCATTATAGGAGCTGTTTTCTTTATCATGCATTGGTTCAACAAACCTGGCACTACAGCCTGGGGCCACAGCAGGTCTGGCCAGCGTTTTTGTATTTATTGGGTAATTGCCTCATGATTTAGCATAAGCCTCAGTTTATTTCTTTTTCACCTCTTGTATCCAGCCTGGGCCCTTGGAGATGTGCTCTGCATTACCTGACTTACGTTTGTTTGTTGTTTGTTTTGTTCTCAGGAATGAAAATTACTCTGCTTCTGGAAGGCCAGAGAGTCTGAGCACTCAGCGAGATCTCTTTGAGGAGAGAGGGGAGGAGTATTTGAATGCTTTTGACAAGAAGGCCCAAGCAGACTTTGACAGCTGCCTGTCTTCTCAGAGGATAGGCCAGGATCTCTTGTTCCAGCACCAGGAGAGTGTGCAGGAAGCCTGTGCTGCTGGCAGCCGCCATGCGAACCTGAGGTGTTCACCCCTGGAGCCTGATTTTATCCAAGCAGAGAAGAAGCCTGAATATAATGGTTGGGATATCAGCCACCATCAGAAACCTGCGGAGACAGCAGAGGAAGTTGCTGAAGAAGGAGCCCGGGAGGAGCAGTCGTTCAGTGCTGACCCCTGGAAGAAAGAAGGAGCCAATACCAAGCAGGCCACTGAAGAGACAGCAGAGTGGGTTCCTGAGAGCCGCAACACCAGCGGGCAGCCCCAGGAGCAGATGGGGAGAACACGGCGGTCGGGCCCCATTAAAAAACCAGTCCTGAAAGCCCTCAAGGTGGAAGAGAAGGAGAAGGAGATGGAGAAGGTTAAACTGGAGGGAGAGGACAGCTCACGCCCGCTGAAGGAGAAGGCAGCTGTTCAGAAGGTAGAAAATGAGTCAGATGACTCTGCTGCCTTGCTGAATTCAACATGTTACCTGCTGGATGACAAAGGTTCTTCCCAAACGAGCCTTGCACGAGAGGCTGAGAAATCCCAAGAGGAAGAAGAGGACGAGGAGGAAGAAGAGAAGCCAGAAAGAACCTGGGAGAACAAACTATCCAGAGAAAGCAGCGATCTCCCTCCCACAAAAAGAAACAATTGGATCTTCATTGATGAGGAGCAAGCCTTTGGTGGGAGAGGTCAAGGGCGTGGGCGAGGGAGAGGCTTCAGAGAGTTCACTTTCAGAGGCCGAGGCACGGTTGTGAGCAGCAGGGGGGTCTACAACAACACCCAGAGGAGCAACCGGGGCCGAGGGCTCCGGGAGTTTAACCAGCCAGAGGACTTCCCCAGAGGCAAACCAAGGCGCCGGATTGCCAGTGAGACACACAGCGAAGGGTCAGAGTACGAGGAGCTCCCCAAGCGTCGCCGGCAGAGGGGCTCTGAGAACAGCAATGAAGGCTCTGTGCTGGACAGGGATGACAGTGATTTGAAAAAGGGAGACTTCAAAGAGTCTTGGAGGTCTAACAAAATCTATTCAGATGATCACAATAGCCTGGATCCTAAGATGAGGGCTCCAAGAGCCTTTGGGAGATCACTGCCACCAAGACTGAGCAATTCTGGCTATGGGCGAAGGGGGTTCATGGGTAAGGAGCCCACCCAGTGGCAAGGCAGGAGTGGGGGAGGAGGGTGGCAGGAATACAGCCACACATCTCCATCAGACACTTTTGGGAGCAGGCAGCAGTCTGACAGGGATTACCTTCAGGATTCTTACAAACACACGGATTCTTTCTCCAGCCGGGTTTTTGATGAGAGTCATCTGGATGACAAAAGGCACTTTTTCCAGGAGGATTACTCAGCAGATCAGGAGAACATAGAGAACAGGCCCTTCAGGAGGCGGCGTCCTCCCCGCCAGGACAAGCCCCCACGGTTCAGGCGCCTCAGGCAGGAGAGGGAATCAGTCGGGCAGTGGAACCCCGAGGAGGGAGGCCCTAATCTGCTGCCCAGCCAGTGGCCAGGCAGACCCAAGCTGGGCACTGCAGAGAAGAGCAGCATCTCGGGCAGACGCTCTCCTGAGCTGTCCTACCAGAACTCTTCGGACCACGCCAATGAGGAGTGGGAGACGGCGTCTGAGAGCAGTGACTTCAGCGAGCGCCGGGAGCGAAGAGATGGAGCTCCAGAGAGTGAGGGCCAGCTGGAGGGTGGCCTCAGCACTGGGAGCCTGGGAGAGAAGAGGGAGCTGGCAAAGAGGAGCTTCTCGAGCCAGAGGCCGCTGGTGGACAGGCAGAGCCGCAAAGCTGAGCCAGCTGGGTTTGCAGAGCAGTCTGTCAGGAGCGGTGTGGGAGCAGCTTCCAGATATGAGAGCCAGCAGAATGGCACCCTGATGAAGAGCAAAAGGTGAAGCTGTTTTCTGATCTGTGGTATATGCTTATGTTGAAGGAGTGGATCTGTTAATTTTCTTCTTGTAACTTCTGTTCACATTCTACTGACAAAACTAAATCCTTTCCCTTCTTTCTGTGTAGGTCTCCAGAAGAAGGAGGAGGCCTTGGCAACACCAGTGGTGGGAGCAGCCACTCCATTTATAGCTTGGATAGGGCCTCCCATGTGAACTCAGAGAGCACTGAGGGGCCGGGTAAAAAGCCAGAGAAGGAGCACAAATCCACTGCACAAAGAGCAAGTGAGAAGGGAGAGGCCTTGTCACAGTTCGAACTGAGTTATGGAAGTGAGTATCTTAATTCATTTGTTTCTTTAAAGAGGATAGCATATTATGGCTGACTGATTAAAGCCAGACTGATTCAATCCAGTGTAATTTTTGTATCAGGTTAGGGACTTTCTTTACATTTACTTACAGAAACGAGAAAATTCTTGTGTATCTAAATAGAGTGTTAAAATTTAAATGCAAACTTTTCAGCCTGATCACAGTGTCTCTGATGTTTCTTCTATATGTGCATTGTATTCTCTCTGTGTGCTTTGTTCAGGTACCATCATTGATAATCGGGTGTCGAACACGGCAGAAGAGAATGAAGTTGGTTCCATGGCAGGGGAAGGCTTCATTGAGGTTCTTACTAAAAAGCAGCGTCGTTTGCTGGAAGAGGAGCGAAGGAAGAAAGAACAGGCTGCTCAGGTGAGGAATGGGAGGCATAAAAGTTGGACCTGTTGCATAGTTTGGTTTGCAGTCAGAGAAACGGGGCCCCAGAAAGTGTTTGTATGAACAGAAAAATGTACAGTTGACAGTGACAAAGTAGTATAGATCCTGTATTGGGCCCCAGAAACATATTTAGGGCCTCTGGTCTGAAAAGGAGAGTTTGGTTTCTGACTGTTCTTGGCTTGCAGCAAAATTGTTAATTGGGAGTTAAGTTTCTAGAGTGGTCTTCATCCAAAGCAGCTTAGCTCTCTAAGCCAGCTGCTGGCTGTAGTTGGTGGGATGTTGGGCAACAGGAGCAGTGGATGACTTTGCACTCTGACTGTGTTGTTGCCAGAAGAAAACCTCACAGTGCAAAAGGCAGCTCTTTCCAGCCCTGTTAGACTGGGGGAACCTCCCAGTCTGACACCTGTGCCTTTCCTGCCACAGGCACCAGCCAAGGCCCGTGTCCTTCAGTCGCGCATTCCGCCGCGGTTTGCCAAGAAGCAGAACGGCCTGTGCTTGGAGCAGGGTGATGTAGCAGTGTCTGGAAACAGCCTGGGCACAGAGATCTGGGAGAGCAACAGCCCAGGTAGGCTTGGGTCTGTTCGTTCCAAAGGGTTTCACAGAGCTGGAGTCCTCTGGGGTGTGCAGCCCTTTTCTGTGTGATGCTGGGAGTTGGGGGGGAGCTGGGCTGGCTGACATGTGGAGTAGCCTTGGTTCTAAGCTCTACTGTTCGGCCATCCTGCTCCTGTTGCTGGCCATGTCAGTCTCCTAATCTGCTTCTTGGGTCTTTGTTTCACATCAAGATCCTACTATACAGCATTTTATAGCTGCCTGGGCTGGATCTACGTGAGACTTTTTTCTTATTTTGCTTTCCTACATTTTCTCATCTCTAGTCCTGAGCAGCTGGTGCCTCCCTTGTTTCTCTCTGACCTTTCTCCTGTTATGTTCCCTAAAAATCTCCTCCCTGTTCTCTACTCTCAGTCCTCATACCCTGGATTTTTGCTGCATCATGTCTCAGATGTCTGGGCAACGCTTAAGGTTCTGAGATGGTGAAAATACCCTTTCTCATGTCTAGAAATGGAAGGTTGATGGTGTAATGTGTATGGAGTGTGCTCGTAGCTGTGTTTCAAACAGCTGGACCTTTCCCTCTGTTCTTTTCCAGCACTTTCCGTTCAGTCTCCTGGCAGTGATTCCTGGAGCAAGCCTGTAAATACCTTTAATGGTACTGAGTCCAGCACTGAGGTAAGTGGCTCCTAAGGTGCCCTTCAAGGTATTGTGTGTATTAAGTAGTAATGCAGGTGGCTTTTATGCTTCTCATTGCTCCATCTGTGCTTAGCAACTCTCAGCTCTGCTTGTGCCATTTTAAACTGTCTCTTTGCAGTTTTAATTTGAGCTTGACGCTGTTCAAATCTTGACCTAAAGAGCCAAGCACTGCTTGGTGTTGTGTGTGGGTATAAAACTGGAGTATCTGTGTGATAGAGCTATTCCAGGGTTATGCTCATCACTGGGTGCACACTGTGGTCGAGGAGGGTGGAATCCCTTAGGTCCTGTTTGTGCCTTGTGCCTGTGAGCAGTGTGTAGCTGTAGCCTTAATGCAGGGAGGGCAGAGTTCCTGAACACTTCACCTCTGGAGACCAAGAGTTCAAGATTTGGTTTGTGTCACATGTGAAGAGAGTTTGGCAGTCTCATCCTAGTTGTTCTGTGGGACACATCTCCTTATGCTGAAGCCATGGTCTGGTTGGTGCATCAGTTCACCTGTCTCAGGGCTGTGTAGAGCTGAGTGAGCAGCCAAGGGGTGCTGCAGGTCAGGCCCAACTCCTTTGCAGTTAACCAGGATGGTGATTTGAAAAAGGGACGTGGTCTTGCTGTTTTCTGGGATGTTTTTTCCTCGGTGGTGCTGGGTCTGAGTCCGGGGCTTTAACACATTTCGTGCTTTGCATAGCAGGGATTTAAAGGCAGCCAGGGGGATAGTGGCATTGACTTGAGTGCGGAGTCTCGGGAATCCTCCGCGACCTCCTCTCAGCGCAGTTCTCCATATGGCACCCTCAAACCAGAGGAGATGAATGGGGCTGGCCTGGTGGACCCAAAGCCTGACTGCCAGAAGGAGCAAGTGCAGAAGCAAACTGATAAAAAGGTAATCTGGATTCGCAGCCAAGCCAGAGCGCAGAGTGAGAGACGTTGTGAAGTGGTTGTGTTGTTCTTGATAGCATTTTTAAGGCTTGAGGTTGGGTTATTCGGTCTTTGTGTCTCAGCCTCTCTGCTTTCCTGTTAAGGATTCAGATCAAGGCTCAGGACAGAACAAGGAACACAAGCCCGGACCAATCGGCAACGAACGCTCCCTGAAAAACAGAAAGGGTTCGGAGGGAACGGAACGGCTGGAAGGGAATATTCCCCCTGTTAATGGGGTGGAAATTCACGTGGATTCTGTACTTCCTGTGCCACCCATTGAATTTGGAGTAAATCCTAAAGTGAGGATTGAATTTAATTTTATCTTCTTGGTGATTTGATCTTGTTGAGGCATGAAAAGTGATTTGAGGCAGAAGGATTATTTAGAGGAAGCTTCCAGCTGTAGGTTTGCCTTAGATTTCATTACTGACACAGACCAGGCACTCAGGATGTCCTGGCAAACATTTAGTATCCACTTGGAAATACTGTCCCAAGGACCAGCTGGGGTGGTAAGAGAGGTGAGGGACAAAATCACGGCCAAGCTTTTGTGTGCCTCTGGGGGTTGCCTGCTGCTGAGTGCTGAGAAGTGTTTTCTGTTTCCAGCAAAGCTTACTGGAGATCAGTTGTAGTGTCACAATTCAGGCTAGAGTCATTAACCATGAAAAGCAGAGGGTTGGCCTATGGACCTGGATTTGAATTTTATGTGTTTTGCCTTTTCAGGACTCTGACTTCAGCTTGCCGCCTGGTTCTGCCTCTGGCACTGCAGCTAACCCTGTCACCAAATTGCAGGATGCCTTGGCCAGTAATGTAAGTATTTTTTTTCTTGTGGCATTGATTCATGGGAGATACTCCTTAGATGCTTACAAAGAGAGCAAGCATGTCTGCATCTGACTTCACATTTCATGCTTATGCAGCACATGTCACTGAACTCCAAAATGGAAATCTCAAGATACCTTGGTAAAATGAGTCTCACAAATGCAGAAGTGATGTAGACAGCAACTTCATTAGCATTGTGACCTGTGTAAAGCCATTTCTGAGATGAGCAGTCTCTTCCCCTGAGGCACACAAGTGTTGGACATGGCCATGATGCAGATGGTGGCATGTTTAGACCCAGACTGCCCAGCTTCCTCAGAAGGTTTCACCTGCCACAGCAAGGTGGTCAGGCCTTTTTAGAGGTTTTCCAGCTTATTCCAGCCATCTGGGTATTCCGTTATTCTATGTGAAAAAGTGAGCACACTGAAAGCCCAGCTGGTAGCTCAGCTGTAGAAAGCAGTGAGACACGCACAAAGCTGTTTTTGAAATGTCTTCAGGTTTGTAGGCTGTCTGGTTTGGATTTTGGAGATTTGTCTTATAGGGTGTTTCTTTTCAGAAACAGGTTTTGTCTGAAATTTAGGTAGTTTGTAAATATGGGTCAGGAAGGAGAACTCTTCTGCAAATGGAAGTTATTGGATCAAACTGATGTTGAAGTGGAAGCTGGTATAGCTCAGCATAGAGGAGTGTCTTTGCACATAACCAAAGCTCCCTTTATTGCAAGAGCAGAATGAACCCCAGTTGAACATGGTATTTTGCTCCTGCAGTACCCCTGGGGACTGAATTCTTTGATGTGCACTTACTGGAGCTGCCCAGCTGAACTTCTGTCACCTTGGTGGCTCATACCATTCTCCTAAGAGCTCACAAATATTCACCTTTATGACTCTCCCCTCAGGCAGGGTTAACACAGTCCATTCCCATCCTGCGAAGGGATCATCACCTCCAGCGCTGCATCGGCCTGAACCCCATGTCCTTCCCCACTGCAGACCTTACTCTTAAGGTAAGGGAGCTGAAGGTGTGTGGATGCCATGTCTCTATGGGCAGAGTACTGAGGGTGGGGAGATCTTTCCCAGGGTATTTTTGTTAGGTATTGCTAAACTTTAATTAGCTTTTGTATAAGTTGTGCATATGTGCTATTCAAAATGAGTGCAGGGGTGTGTGTTTCAAGTCCTGAATGCAGGAAGTCCTTGCCAGTTGTAAAACCAAGTGCAACAGAGCTTTCCTGTTTCAGTACTGGGTAAGGTGGCTGGCTGCTCAGGGATCCTGGGAAGCCTGGTGGTATAAAGAAAGGGAAAAAACAAACAAAACCCACCCAAATGTACAAACAAGAACAACAATAGAACCAAATAAACCAAACCAAAAACCACCTCCACCCCAAACCCAAGAAGTTCAGCAAATACCAAGGGATTTGAGTATTCATGAAGGATTTTTGTCCATTAGAAATTGTTGACCTTCAGATGGGTCAGCTTTCCACTATGCCTAGAATGCAAAGAGTTTGAGCTCATAGGACCCAGATGAGCAACTGTAGGCTTTGGTAATGTCCTCCCCATTTGAACTGTCTGTAGTTATTGTTCTTTGTTTCCATAGATGGAGTCTGCTCGTAAAGCTTGGGAAAACTCTCCGAGTTTACCAGAACAGAACTCCCCAGGAGGTGCAGGCTCAGGCATCCAGCCTCCTTCAAGTGTTGGAGCTTCCAACGGTGTCAGCTACAGCTCTTTTGGTGGAGTTTCTATGCCTCCTATGCCTGTGGCCTCTGTAGCACCTTCTGCATCTATTCCAGGTACTGCAAACTGCAGCAGCATTTGCATTGTGTGATTGTTATCTGGGAGTCAGGCTCTGCTTCTGGTAGATGAGAGCATGGTGAGAAAAGCTTCTGTGTAGAGTAACTGGCTGGTGTTTGACAGATCCCTAACAACTCAGACAAGACAGAAAGAGGGACTGTCTCCACACTTTGAAGAATGTGATGGGTGAAAATTTAATACAAAGACAGCTTTCCCTGTGTAGTGGCAAGTCTCTGATGTCGCAATAGATCTTGCTTACCCTTTACTGTGTGCCCAGTAGAATAGAAGGGAGGAAACCTCTGGCAGAGAGGCTTCAACAGTCCCAATATCATTATCAGCCATTCCTCTGCTTGTTTTGCCTGTGAAGTCACAGGTTCTGAGCACTCTTTGCTTTTAGCAAAACAACAACTGGCTCATAGCTCACAGAACTCTGGGAGGAGGGGGGAAGGTGTTGCTGTGTTTTAAAGGAAAAGCTTAACTCAGTTATGTTAGTGTGTGTAATTAGGCAGAGTATCTGGAAAGAGGAAATGTACTGGGATTCTCTCCATGGGATGACTCCTGGGTCCCAAAGGACTTCTCATGTATGCACTGTCTTTCTCATGTCTCAGTTCAGGAGCAGAGTGAAATGTGCAGTGACTCTGTTATTAGCTTCCACTTGGTAAACAGATTGTTCCAAGTCAGGTGATTTCCTTCCTCACCACCCTAATCTTGCTGCTTAATCCTGTGGTTCATATCTGCACAAAAGCACAGGAGTGGCACAGCAGTTACTAATTGGTGCCACCCTAGGGGTGAATATGGCTTTTAGATCTCATGTGTCAAGGTCTTAAATGCTGTATTGGCTCTTTCTGTCTGTCTTAGCTGCAAAGATGAGATGATTGCAGAGCAGGTTTCTGGCATTTAGATCAGAGTACAGGTTACCAGCTTCTGAGCTGCTAGTGTCTGACTCTTGTGGAGGTGGGAAACCTCGGTTTACATTGAGCCTCTGACAGGAAGGTATGATTAATTCTTGGCAATCCTACTACTGCTGATGTTGGTATGTGGATTTAGGAGCTTTACAGACTCTTCTGAATGGGTACTGTGTTTTTGTTAAATTGCTGAAAGGTAAGAAATAGTCTTGACCTGCAGATCTCTGCAGTCTACTGTGCCTGTATCTTCCCTGTACCTTGACTTTACAGCCTGCCTTTTCTGATGTCCAGGTAACCATATTCCACCCCTGTATCTGGATGGCCATGTGTTTGCAAGTCAGCCCCGCCTGGTCCCTCAGACAATACCTCAGCAGCAAAGCTACCAACAGGTAAGGGAGCAGTACAGCTTCCAAGTGGTATTTCAAGGATTCTTCATGCTGGCATTTAAGAAACAATGAGTAATTTTTCACTTTCATAGCCCAGTCTCCCTTTAGGTTCCTTCAATGCTGCTTCCCAGTGGGTGTCAGGGGTTAGTGGAACTGAAGGGAGGGAATTTAGGAGCTCTTCCCCTTCTGTACCAGTGCCCTTGGACTGGTTTTAACTGAAGCAGATGCTGAGGCCTGAGTGAGATGGAAGTGACTTTCAGTGAATTCCCCAGCCAGTCAATAATAATGAGTAACTTCACTAGTAAATAAGATGTTGATAGGGCTGGGGAGAGCTCTTTCAAGGTGGAGTACAGGCAGGTGAGAGCTGGGATTGTCACTGCCTGCTCTTATGTGAAGAGCATGTTGGTTCCCTCATGTCCATCAAATGCCTCTTGTAGGCATCAACCTCTGGGTGCCTGGGCAGTGTCTTCCCTGGCAGTGCTGCTGTTCTGGGGAATGATGCAGGGCTGGCCAAAGGCCCAGTGTAGGTAATTGTCACTGCAGATTGACTCATGCTGCAAACTGATGGGTTTTTAACAGCCCTGGAGAGTTTCTGACTCCTCTTGTGCCTCTCAGTCATAATTACTTTCTTCTGCAGGCTGCTGCTGCTCAACAGATTCCCATTTCCCTCCACACATCCTTACAGGCCCAAGCTCAGCTTGGACTGAGGGGTGGTCTGCCGGTTTCCCAGTCCCAGGAGATGTACAGCTCCATACAGCCCTTCAGGTAACTGCTTCCTGTTTTCCTTTCCTTGTGGCTTGCTTTATTAATATTCTTCATTAAGAACATTCTTCATTCTTCATCTTCCCTTTCCTCTTTGTTCAAATGCTGTTTCCTTCCCCTTATAACAGTGCCAGTGTAGGGAGCATGTGACTGAAAAATCTGAGTTAGTACTTAGTGCTTCAAAAGCACTGAGGTTTAAAAAAACCCTTCTTATTTGCTGGAGCTGTTGGAATCTTTAACTTCTGGTTTTTTCCTGCTTTGCAAAATTCCTGCAGACTTTAGGTAACCTGAATCTTCCCTTCACTGCTAATCCACAGGTTGTTGTGTGGGATATTGAAACATAAATATTAGATACTACACAATGTTGTTCTGTTGAATATTCTGGCAACACAGGGACGCGGTTATAAAAGCTTAAGAGTGGAAGTAAAAAATCCTGGTAACTAAAATAGAAAGCGGCATCACAGCTTATTTCTAAGCTGTCAGTTTAGTTGTTTGAGAACTGATGGTAGGCCAAATACAGTTTGGGAGGGTGTGTTTGTACAGTGTCCAAAGGTTTTGTGCATCATGACTGAAGCATGTTTTTTTCCTGCAGGTCTCAGGTGTACATGCACCCCAGTCTGTCCCAGCCCAGCACCATGGTCCTGACAGGAGGCACTGCTCTGAAACCTCCATATTCCGCCTTCCCAGGCATGCAGCCCTTGGAGGTGGTGAAAACCCAGTCTGGGTCCCCTTATCAGCCCATGAACGGAAGCCAGGCACTGGTTTATGAGGGGCAAATAAACCAGGCTGGTATGGGAGCCTCCCAGATGATGGACTCTCAGCTCACACAGGTTAGGAGCAGGACTGGCGAGCCACTCCTTTGGTCCAGGCTTATTCACAGCCACTTGTTTCTGAGGATGGGTTGTAACATGTCTGTCTGAACTAAACTTTGTAAAGAGGCGGAAGATTTCCCCGAGACACTGTTCTGTGAACCATGGTTTCACATATGCAGCACCTTATTTAATGAGATGGTTGCTCATACCTTGTCTGTCCCTGCTGAGACGTCATTTTGTCACTTGGAAGTCAGACCTTCCAGTGCTGCATGCATAGGAGGCCATGAATGCAATGGTTGTCCTAAAAGCACCTCTTCTGAGAGCCAAATCCCAATCATCTCTCCCATCACCTCAGCTTCCAGGGCAACTAGGAACTTGTATTAAAGGCTCATCCGTCTTCTCAGTTCATTTGTCGTCCAAGTCTTATTTACAACTTCAGCTGATCTGTTTGGCAGAATCCTAACAGGAATTTCAATGTGTGAAAATGTTTTAATAAAGCATGGTTCACATAAAAACATTGAATTCTACTGTGACCATAGCTGTGTTTGTGGGCATGTGCTCTGATTCTCTGGAGAAATTTGATAATTTTATTAAACTCATCTTACGTTTATCTTGTGCAACTTGTTAAGGTTTATTTTTTGTTTCAGAGGGATTTTTATGTTGTGACTGACGTAAAGAGTTAATCCTGAAAGTAACCTTAGGTGAGGAAAATACAGAGAACACTGGCAAACTAAATATTTGAAGAAATGTTTTATCCATCATAAGCGAGTAACTTGTTTTCTTTTGCCAGCCTTAGATCGGTTTATTTATTTATTCTAAAGTGTTGATAGAACCTCCCAAATCCAGCAATTGTGAGAAAATCTGGGGGAACAGGAGGTGCCTCAGCCCCAAGCTACAGTATTTTTTTGTAATTGCTTTTAGTTATGTCCATCATTGGTTTGAAGCTCACTGTGAAACATGGAGCCTAAGTCCCCATCGCTTTCTCTGGAGGTCCAATCCTCAGAATGTTTTGGTGTAAGAACGTAGGAGATTTTCAAAGGTGAAAACAAAGCACCTGACACTGCACTGACACTGATGTTGTATGAAGGGAAAACAGACCCATGAAGTGATCATGAGGAAGACTGGAAAACTGGGCTCTAGGAATGGAGGACAGCCCCCATCCATGGGCAGTTAGGTTAACCTGATGGCATGTTAAAAACCCAGCTGATAAGGGTGTTGGCAGCCCTGCCAGAACATCCATTTCCGTGTGAAAGTCCCTCTGATACAGTCATTTGCCTTTATTCCGTGCCAGACTGCGCTGTTTGGGAGCTTCCCTTTGGCAAGGCTGTGCTTTCAGGGTATTGGGAGGCAGCATGTCAAACACGAGACTGTTACTGCCATTAAGGTAACTACATGTCCTTGTCACACAGCTGACAATGCCTGTGCCTGGCTCCCAGCTGCCTCTGCCCCGCTACGGCTCTGGCCAGCAGCCCCTGCTTCTGCCACAGTCCATCCAGCTTCCTCAGGGGCAAAACCTGCCTGTAGGAGCTCCCCGAAGAATCCTCCCTCCTGGATCCCAGCCTTCTGTTCTTGCTGCCAGCAGGGAGGTAAGGATTAACTCCTGGTGCTGCTCATGGCATTCAGTAACCCCTCCTGCGTTGAAGTTTTACTCCTTGCTTTTTAAAGGGGAGAATGGCTTGTTTGGGATCCTTAAATATCCAAGCCAAGGATTGCTGTTAAAATGAAGGAACCCTTTTCCCCTCATCTCCAAAGTGCAAGCCAGCAGTTTTCAGGTTTTGCTGCTGGTCGTCATTCTGTTTCCAGGGAGCCACATCCTGCCTTGATCCAGTTTGGAGTCTCCAGTTTTATTACATGTTTACACAGGTTTCCCCAGAGTGCTTGAGGGGTGGTGAGCTCCAGACACAGTTGGAATACTGCCCAGATATTTCACTCTGTTGTGAAGCTTGTCCATTGGAGTAGGTATATTAATGTCATGTCTGGTTTGATGGATTCATATCATAAGTTTGTCTTACTATAGGGGAGAGAGAGCACAGCAGTTAACTGCCAGGTTCTGTATTTGCTTGTGCTGCTGGCTTGGTGCTTTAATACCAACAGATTATTTCACTTACAAGCCTCACTTTCTTCACCTGAAAAATATTTCTGCTTTTAAATTGGCATGATGGGGAGAAGGGCAAACATTTGGCTTAAGTATTTATATGAAGTAATGAGTGATTTGTGAATGCAAAGATGATACTCTCTCTCACTCATTTTCCTCTGTAGTCCTCCCAGATGGAAATGAAAGGGTTTCATTTCTCCGATGGTAAACAGAGCATGTCCTCCGGAGGGTCAGTACCATCCCCACACACGTACAGGTGAGACCTTCACACAACTTGGGCTCCTTAGGATGGGAGAGAAACACCCATCATCCCTGCACGAGATCCACCTGGGTTTTCATGTCCAGAACGTGCTCACTGCAGTCCAAGTACTTGTGTCTAAATGCATGGTCATTCTTTCATTCTGGGCGTGGGCCAGTGTGTGTATCTGACCTGGTGCTTTGTGGGAGGTGCATGAAGTTACTTGTTCACTGAATCTCAAAGACAGGTTGGAATTGGTGTGTGCTTTTGTTCCTTGTGAAGGTGGGAAATCTGATGATCATTAAATAAATATTTATGGTCTTGAAGATGGGAGTGCTCATTCTAGACACATCAGGTCATTGAGGCTTTTGGGAGACTAATTTATTTTTTTCTCCTAACCGACCCATGTGTTGTCATTTGCATTGTGGAGCTCGCTGATCTGCACAGCACAGACTTGTGCCTTGTCTGTTGCTGCTTTGCTGTCTTTTTTTCTTTCACACATGAATAAGGCTCTCATTCCATTGTAGAATTTACTCCATGAATGTTGTCGACTCTTCGATTTCCAGGCCTAGCTCTGCCAGCCCCAGCGGGAAGCCGTCGGGACCAGCAGTGAGCATGGGCTCTGTGCAAGGACACTACGTACAGCAGGTAGTGTACCTGAGGTCTTTGTACAGCCCAAAAATACCTGCTCTTCTACACTGTTGTTCTTGGCCTTGGGCTGCAGGGGCGAGGCAGAAAGGCCTGTGTAACTGAAGCTCCATGTGGGAGTTAGTGTTTTCCCCTGGGTAGGTGGGTGTTTTACTGAGTCCAGGAGTAATTCTTTGTGATTTGAAAGTCAGGAGAGATTAGTTCTACTAAGTTCTGCTGTGGAGTTTTTGTAAGTTACTTGGATTGCCAAATACGTGAGACACTGAGATCCTTAAATGTGAGGTGTTACAGGAGCAAATTCAATGTCCTGCATGAACGATGGTCACAGTTTGCTTGTTCTGCCTGCCTAGAGGTGTCTGTCCTAGCTAATGCTTTGGTTTTTGTGTCAAAAGGCAAAGCAGCGGGTGGATGATAACAAAGCCAGTCTGGGAGCAGTGAAGCTGCAAGAAGCAACCTCCACAAACCAGATGAAGCCAGTGCGCACAGGAGCGATCAAACCTCAGGCAGTCAAAGTGGAGGAGAGCAAGGCCTAGGAGCACCTCTGATGCCTGGCTGGTCCTGCTGCCTGAGAGGCACCACAGCTTAGACTGGACCCCACTGGATCTCCTGAAAATCTCATCAGATCTATCCCCACCCCACACTGACTGACTACATCATTCGAGCCCCTCTCCCAACAAAGCAGTTTGAAACAGTGGATATGACATTGACCTGCTTGCTTTAAAACAAACCGATCATGTGACTTTTAAGTGGCTTTAGCCATTTTTTTTTTTTATTTCCCCCTCCCCATGCCCCATCCACAGGTAGCTGTGATCGCTCACTTGGCAAAGCCCGTCCTTCTCCTTCCCTACTTCTGTCTCAGCAGAGTGGCAACTGGGGGAGAGGGGTTTAGTTTGAGGTTTTTCATTTTAAAGGCAGCTGAGGTTTTTACAAAAAAGCTGTATCTTTGTTTATAGCAGAACTTTTATATGTTCTCTCATTCTCCCCCTTCTTTCTGCTTTCCTCATTCCTTTCAGAAGAGAATTCCCTTCAGTTAAAATAATGTTCTGACAAAACTCTGCTTAGTTTTGTATATGGTTCTGTGCTATGTTGAGAGTTCGAGTTTGTTTGGGTGTATTTCCTCAGATGATTTAGTCTTTCAGACTTTGATTAAAAAAAAACAGGACAGATATGACATTTGTTAATTTTTCAGTATTTTTGTTTTAAGCTAGAAGCAGTGCTTGCAGTAGGAAGAAATGTGTACTAAAGACACATAGTACATCAGTGCATAAATCCTGAAACTTGCACCACTTCCACACAGCTTTGGGGTGCTTGGTGCACAACAAAATTTAGCATTTTCATTTTAAGGAAAAAAACCCAAACTACCAGATTTCTGTTGCAAGCTCATACAGATCTAGGTGTTTCATTTTTTCCTTTTTGTGCGTTTTGGATTTTTTTAGTGACTGCAAAACAAACGCCAAAATGTAAATCATAGATTTACAAAGTGTAATGTTTGTTAGGGAAAAAAAAATTCTCACAACACGTGGGTCAGAAGAGTTGGCTAGAGCCAACGGGTCTGTATGGACTACTTTTTGTAGTTGTGATGCTCTCTCATGCTCCCTGCCTTGGCTGCTGGAATTCTTCGTGTCTCCTGAGACTTGTCCTATATTGTGTTCATCCCTCGGGGCTGCTCTCCTAAGCTTTGCTCTTTTCCCTGAGTCTTGCTTTCTATTCCTCTATTCCATGGCCTTTTGTAAAATTTGCATAGAAATACATTGGTAAGGGAGCCCCTCTGCAAGGCACCTCCTGTTTTGGGTTGGAAGTGCGTGGTTACAGAGGCAGTTTGGAATCATCCTTCTCCTCTCCTTCCCCAGGTGAACAGCAAAGGGTTCTTTACTCTGGTGCAGTTGCATATAGTGTGTGTACAGCATCGTCACCTCACCACTCCTCTCCAGTATTTGATGATCTACACAAGGAAGATCCCAGTGGGAGAGGTTGGGTTTTATTTCTTTGGCTGTTTGGTTTTGGTTTTTGTGAGCGTGTGTGTGTGTGTGTGTGTGTGTGTTCGTAGATTTTTTAGGACGGACTTAAAAGTTCCTGAAAGGGCTTGGAGTCCTTCACCTGATGGTAGTCTAAAGTAAAAACTACTTTCAGCTAACTTGGTTTTTGTTGTTTAGCTCTTTCAAAATGTAAAGTAGGCTGGTCACTCTGAAGTGAGGGACAGAACTGTTTTTGGAGACGGTAGCTTGCTCACGGGCTGTGTGTCGGCCTCTGCTGGGTGGCAGAAAGTCATTTGGTGGTGGTTCCAAAGAAGATATTTTGAACAAAGAATGTATTGGGGAAGGGATCTGAAAGGTGTTCTTGTTTCTTTGTTTGCTTTCCCCCCCCCCTCCCCTGTCTGGAAAAAGATCCTTTGTAACTTTGTAAGGATGCATTTGAAGTTTTAAGCTAGGCATAAATATGATTTTTATACAGTAGCTTTAAAGAGCTTAGAAACCTAAACTAACTTAGGCATAGTAATGTCCCCTCTCCATAGGTGTCCCCACGGAACATGGCAGAGAACCTGAAGGGAAAGGGATAGGATGGTACTTTAAGAAAAAATAAGAGCTCTTTTTTCCTTAGGTTTTATCGATTTTAATTTCAGAGCAGAGTGTGCCAGCATCTCTCTAGCGTCCTCCTTAAAGTACAAGGTTTGAGATTTAGTGACAAATATTTCCCCAACCTTCAGACATCTCCCAGATTTGCATCCTCATCTGCTAGTCCTGCTCCCAGTGTTTTCCAAAGATTGTACCTCCAGTAAGTCATCCCACCCTTGTTTCTATTTTCTCCCTTGAAATACCATTAACAGCAGAATTGTCTGTTTGGGATTTTTTTATTATCCTTCTGCCCAGCTGGCCCTAGCTAATACAAGCCCAGAATCTAACTAATGGCTAAAGAGACTTACCTGAGCCCTCCTCATCTCTTCCCTACTCTAGACACACTACTTCAGCTTTACAAAGACACTAACCTCCTTCCTCCCACCTGTGTGACTTCAAAACGGTCAAACGTGTTGGAGAAACTGGGTTATTGCAAGATCCAAGATACTGCAGTCCCTCTGGTGTACATGCCATCAGAATTACAAAACTTCCCTATTGGAAAAGGTCACCCTTCTTTCTCTTTTAATCCCTCCATTCCTCCCCCCAACAAAATAAAACACTAGAATTTATTTATACGTATTTGATGTTGTAGGTCTAGGTGAAAAAGTAATTGTTTCACTGCTCTATTTATATATTATGTCTGAATTATTCTGTGCAGGAAAGGCCAAGAAATGCATGTGAGCTTCATTCCATTTCTCAACTTTGCGTGACTGTCAGCTGCAGTTGGCAAGACTCTCTCTCACTTAGTGGAGTTTTGTGTGATGGAAAGCAGTTTTAGAGCCCAAATTTCTACGGTGCAATATCCTTCTCTGGCATATATTTTTGCTTGTTTGTTTGTTTGTTTGTTTGTTTAAAGCTAGTCCAAGGTTAGTGCAGTTTGTGGTGCTCTGGAGTCAAAAGGAAAAGCCTCAGATCCTCAAAGGAGGAGAAAAGCCAAGGGAGCTGGAATGCTGATAAAAATCCGATGTGGAGAGGAGGATGGAGATGCACAGAATGTGTCAATGCAGTTACAGAGGGTCCTTCTGCTTGCTGTCTGCACTGTTGAAGGCTTGATTTATTGCTGATTTATTCCTTTGTGAGTTGCTTTAGCTTTGACTGGAAGTCAGCTACCAAATTGCAGCCTCCTTCTGCTGGGAAAGGTGGAGCCCATCTTTCCAGAAAAAAGCAGGAATGTTCAGAGGCTGACCCTGCTGCTCTCGTTGAGCAGAGGCTCTGAAGCACCCGTGTGATCAGTTCCTGTCCACAGTGAGCCATGGCCAGCAGCTCCAGTCAGCGCTGCTGTCCTCACCACTCCTGCTGTTAGCTCTTAATTTAAAAACAAATCAGCATTGACGTCTTGGAAGAAAAAAAAGGGCATAAAAAGGCACTCCAGTGTATTTTAAACGACAAGCAGAAGCAGCAGTCACCAGTGCCACAGGCATTGCTGTTGGTGTTCCATAGCTTGCTCCTGGCTGTGCCAGCTGTGCAGTGTCAGCACCTCTGGATGTGTTTGCTGCCCGTTGTGTGTGTGGTGCTCACGCAGAGGCTCCATCAGCGCCTTCCTCGCAGGAATGCTGCAAAGCCACGAGCTGCCCTGTGCTTCCTGTGTGTTTACAGACTGGTATGCATGCCAGGACCTCCTTCTGTTGCATCTTCTTAACCCTCCTTTTGTTCCAGGCTGGCTAAGCACAGGTTAATTCCTGGTTACTTTTTATTCAGCAACCCAGTTTCTTCATAAGAAAGTTTTATTTGTGAATAAAATCTAATTTACGACAGCCACCAGCGTGCTTAGTTGTGGCACATGGACAGAAAAGGTGCATTTAGCTGTCTCTTTTTTGCTTCAGAGTCCAGCTATTCTTGTTGTTTATTTTAATCCAAAGACCACCAGGTTTTGCAGTGGCCATAGACACTCCCTTGGGTTTAGTGGCTTGTTCTGGCTGCTCCAGATGTCCTTGACTGTCCCCCAGGAATCACAGCTGCAGCAGTGAGGCGCTCACCCTTTAGCATGTCTCGAGGCATTGTCCTTAGCTGGAATCCTCCCTCTGGTTCTGTAAAAATTGCATTTGTTGTTTCTCAAGGGGATACTGTCCTCCTTAAAGCTTTTAACTTCATGACCTGTATAGTAAATTTTTTTTGGCCTTTCCTCTCTTTGTCTTTTCATGTAGACCAGATATTTGAAAGGGCAGACGATGGATAATTGTGTAACGTGCAACCTGTTTATATTTTTTGGAAACTCTTAACTCGGACCGGAATTCGAATCACGGAATCACCAGGCCAGTTGCGGCACACTTCTTTATTGCCCTTCTCCTCGTTTCAGTACCTATTGTTTCTCCTTTCAAATATGTGATTGTATTAGCTCTTTCCATATGAAAGAATTCTCCTTATTTAAATAAAAAAAAATTAAAAAAATAAAGCAGATTATGCTTTTCTCAAATTCCCCTGGTCCCTTTGTCTGTTATTTTAGTTAATAAAAACGAAACAAAAAAAACCCGCAGAAAACCAAAAAAAAACCCAAACAAAACCCCAAAAAAACCTTAAGAAGAACCAAACAAAAAAAACCAACAAATAACCAAACACACAAGAAGAAAGCCCCAGCGGCCGGGTCCCTCGCAGCCGCCATGTTGGGGAGGCCGGCCGTTGCCATGGCAACACCTCCAGTTTCCGGGTTCCCCCCGTGCCGATGCGAGCGTCTGACGTCACATCCGGTATCGCCAGGTAGGGGCGGGTGGAGCGCGGCGCGCGGCGAGGCCACGCCCCCCGCGCGCGCGGGGCCGTGAGGGGTGGCGGGCACCGGTTCTGAGCGCGGTCTGAGCCTAAACCTGGTCCCGGTCTTAGTCCTGATCCTGGGCACATCCCAGTCCTAGTCCGCCTGCCCGCGGTCCTAGTGCTGGTCTCGGCACTTCCTGCTGGCCCCGGCCCTGGTCCGCATCCTAATCCCGGCCCTAGTGCTGTTCATTGCCGGTCCTAATCCCGATCCTAGTGCTGGTCCCGGTCCTAGTGCTGGTCCCAGCACTGTTCTTCCTGGCTGAGGTCCTAGTCCCGATCTTAGTCCCGATCCTAGTGCTGGTCCCGGCACTGTTCTTCCTGGCCCCGGTCCTAGTCCGCATCCTAATCCCGGCCCTAGTGCTGGTCCCGGTCCTATCTGTGGTCCTAGCGCTGCTCCTGGCACTGTTCCTCCCGGTTCCGCTCCTAATCCAGGCCCTAGTGCTGCTCCCGGCACCGGTGTCCTGGCCCGGGTCCTAGTCCCAGTGCTAATCCCGGCCCTAGTGCTGCTCCCGGTCCCGGTCCCGGTCCCGGTCCCGGTCCCAGCTCTGCGGTGCCGCTCGCCCCTTCACCCCCGTACATCTGAGGGGGGCGGGTGAGGCCCTGCGGGGGCTCCTGTGCCCCACAAAAACCCTCCAGGAGGATCCAGTGCGGGTGGTGAGGATCAGTAACCCTCTGAGGGAGAGCAGGAACCGGGCGGGGTGGGGGACGCTGGCCCTGCTCCCCCTCACAGGGGTGCGGAGCCCGGCCGAGGTTTGAGCTGGGCAGGAGCCCGGGGATCAGCAGGGATCAGCAGGGCCTGTGAGGGGCTGACAGAGCCCAGGTGGGAGCACGGCTGTGCCAGGGGCTCCTGCGAACCTCTGCTCCACGCAGCGCTTGTGTTTTGTAGGCAGGGAGAAACCAGGCCAGCGGCACGGCTCTGGATGGTGGTGATGTGCTCACATCTCGCTTTGTTCTCTCCTGATCAAAGCCACGCAGATGGATTTGTTCTGGTAACTTTCTGTAGTGTTGAGGTGAGGAGGCACAGTACTGATTTTCTGCTATTTTCTGACCTAGCTTTTAGCACTTCTGCTTAAACAGCGCCTGTTTAAGTGCTCCAGTAACCAGCTTTCTAACGCAGAGTTCCCAGAGTCCCATCCCCATTCCCAGTTTTCCATTCCCAGTTTCCCATTCCCAGTCCCCATCCCCATTCTCATACCCAGTTTCCCATCCCCATTCCCAGTTTTCCATTCCCATTCTCATTCCCAGCTCAGATTCCCAGTTTCCCATTCCCAGTTTTTCATTCCCATTCTCATTCCCAGTTCAGATTCCCAGTTTCCCATTCCCATTCCCAGTTTCCCATTCCCAGTTTTCCATTCCCATTCTCATTCCCAGTTCAGATTCCCAGTTTCCCATTCCCAGTTTTCCATTCCCAGTCTCCATTCCCATCCTCATTCCCATTCTCATCCCCATTCCCAGTTCCCATCCTCACATTCCCATCCCCATTCACAGTTCCCATTTCCCATCCCTAATTCCCCCTCCCTTCCCCACTCCCAGCGAAATACCTCAGTTTGCAAGGAACTTGTTTGAGTTTTTTTTTAAACCTACCTGAACTCTCAATAGCTCAGTTAGTGAGGTCATCTAGTGCCTGAGCACGTGGGTTGTCCACCAGTAGCATCAGAGTTTGGGCTGTGAGGTTTGCTTTGCACAAAGCAGAATACAGGTTGGAGAATTAAGGTGCTGTGTTTCTGCAGAACCAGTGTAAGAATAAACAAGATTTTTAGATTACTACTGCAGGCAGAAGCAGGGCGGATGAAAAGTGTGTCAGTTCAATAACGTTATTTTTACAACCAGTCCTGTAGATAGAATAGAAACACAAAAACATGAAAAGCAAGAGAATTTTGGGAAATTAATCACCATTAGCTGCTTGTAGCAGAAATCAGCCTTGTTCTTTTTGTGAAGTGTTCAGCTCTCTGTGAGCCAAAGGGTGACTGCTGTTCTCTTCTGCTCTCAAAGGTTCAGGCAAACCTTTGACGAGATGTTGGGATTTCTGAAGGAGCCAGTTGTGGTCACTGCAAAGATCAATGTGAGCCTTGTGGCACTGACCGTGATGGGATTAATAAGTCGTCTCTGGGGGCTTTGCTATCCACGGGCTGTGGTGTGAGTAATGAGTTTCTTTTCTACCTGAATGACACAAACTTGTTTTTCAAACATTTGTGAGCAAGAATGCAGGAGCAGAAGAGCACAGCTTGACTGATGTCAGCCTCTGTAAATCATAGAATCACAAAATCCCTGACTGGTTTGGGTTGGAAGGGTTCTTAAAGCTCATCTTATTCTGACTCCTGCCATGGGCAGGGACACTTTCCACTATCCCAGGTGCTCCAGCCTGGCCTGGAACACTTCCAGGGATCCAGGGGCAGCCGCAGCTTCTCTGGGCAACCTGTGCCAGGGCCTCACCACCCTCACAGGGAAGAATTCTTTCCTAAAATTCATCTCAACCCACTCTCTGACAGTGTGAAGCCATTCGCCCTTGTCCTGTCACTCCAGGCTGTTACAGTCTCATTCCTTCAGGTGCCAGGGGGCCACAATTAGGCCACGCCTGTGGGCCTTCTCTTTTCCAGGCTGAACAATGCCAATGCAGTGATAATATTTTCCTAATAAAACCCCCTCAGTGCTTCCTTGCATTCCTACCTTTCTCACAACAAGTTGGTGTTTGCTTTCTGAGTATCCCTACAGGAAAATTGCTGTTAGATTTGACATTTTTCTGCCTCTGGTGTTTCAGTTTTGATGAAGTTTATTATGGCCAGTTCGTTTCACTGTACATGAAGAGGATCTTCTTTGTGGATGACAGTGGCCCACCCTTTGGCCACATGCTGCTGGCCTTGGGAGGTAGGGTCTCCTGGGATTGGGAAGTGCCTGTTGCTTCTTGCTGTGCGAGAGAGAAGTGGTGGTTAGAAATGAATCAGATCCACTTATGGGGGAAAGCACAAGGCAGATGAGAGACTCTGATGTAGAGAGAACTGGGTTTTCCTTTATTTAGGTTGTTAGGAGGCTTTTGCACAATTAGAGGGGGGATGATGAAGCCATGTATCCATCACCTCACTGTTATCCAATCCTTTGGATAAAGAGGAAAGTAAGATGAGAACTGCTAGTGCAAGAAATAGCCTCAGTTCCTTTCTGCAGCTGAGATACCACAACATCAAAGTGTCTGTATGGGAGGGAGGGATTAAATATACATCTGACTTTGTCACTGAGAATCCCTTGCTCCCAATTGATATTCTTTGTGCCTCTGCACATTGTCAAGTGTGCTGCAGACAGAACAGTATCAAAGAGGGCCCTTTTGGGAAAGAGGGCCTTCGTGCAAGGAAAAGCTGTGTGTTTGGGAAATGGTTTCCAATTTAGCACCAGGTTTTATACATGCTTTGAGACTGGAAATTCTCTTGTTTATGTTGTAGGTTACTTAGGAGGATTTGATGGAAACTTCCTATGGAACAGGATTGGAGCTGGTAAGAGTAGTTTTTAACTGTCTCATTCTTCAGAGAGAATAAGCAGAATTTCAGCAGCTGACAGATTCCTTTTGCCTGTCTAGTGGAAGTAACACTTTTCCAACACCTTCACTTGTCTTTTTAAATAAGTCTTCTGCAGGTCTCTAGCACAAGTTAAAAGCATTATGAATTCATAGCACAGGCCTTGTAAATCAGCTAAACAGTTTAAGAAATAGAATATGGACAACTCAATGCAAGTAGGAGTTAGATTCCTCTAACAACCAGCAAATTCTCTATTGCTCTGTCCTTTCTGCAGTTGAGTCTCCAGACTGGTGGATCACTGTTTCCTGTTTTCTGTTTCAGAATACAGCATGAATGTTCCTGTGTGGTCCCTGCGACTCCTGCCAGCCCTGGCTGGTGCTTTCTGTGTGCCTTTAGCCTACCAGATTTTGGTTGAACTGCACTTCTCTCACTGTGCTGCACTTGGAGCTGCTCTTCTGATTCTCTTAGGTAAGATTGTTCAACTGAGCCCTATTCTTCATACATGGGGAGAAGAGTCCCTTTTACCCTTAGGAATGTTTAGGGTGGAGTAGCATCTCCCCAGAAAACATCAACAGTCCTGGCCTGTGTCAGTCAGTGCTGAGCCTCCCTGGTCTCCTCCATCCTCACAGCTCTGCAGCAGGCTGCCCTTCTGGGCTTTATACAAGTTCATTTCAATATTAGGCAAAGTAGGCAGCCTTAACAGCCTCACAGGAAACCACATTTCTTGTATCCAAGGAGGCCTGTACTCCCTTCCGCCGAGGTTTCAGGGTGAATTACAACACACTGGCTTTTAACAGCAGGACAACTCAACTTGCAGTCAGAGCTCATTGAATTTCTTCAAGTCCAAACTGCAGCAAACCAGCCTGTGTCCTTAGCACTGTGATTTGACACTGTTCTGGTGTGTACAGCTCAGCTGGTTTTGTTTTCTCTGAGGGGCTGCTGGCAGCTGCCTGAATGGGAAACCTCTCCTAGCTACCAGCTTCTCTGATTCTGGCTCCCTTTCCTGCAGATCTGTTGTGGTGCTCATTGCTTGCTGTGCTTGCTGCCTGGACTCTGCTTTGAGAAGCATCTCTGGATTTCCTAGGACTGATTTTCTTTGCCTTTGTAGGAAATGCAGCAGTTTTATCTGCCTCCTGATAAGACTTCACTACTTGCCCACCTCTTTGTCTGGGAAACAGTTATGTCCATGTAATTTGCTCCTGCTGGAAGGATTTTGTCCCTCTAAACCCAGCACTTGCCCATTACAGCCAGTAGGAACTGTCTGTCCCTAAAAGGGAAGGTCCTTCTGTTGGATAACAGTACAATTGTCTGAGGTAGCACTTACCTATAGACAAGTTTCTCTAATTTTGTGTCTGTCTCTCTTTTCCAACAGAAAACTCTCTCATCACTCAATCGAGGTTCATGCTTCTGGAGTCAATACTGATTTTTTTTATCCTGCTTGCAGTTTTGTCCTACCTGAAGTTCTACAATTTGCAAAAGCACAGGTAAAGCTGGATTGTCTCCTACCCTTTTGAATACTCTTATGGTGACTTTTTTTTTTTTTTTGTCACAGACTGTGTTTTTCTATGCCTCTTAATCATTTTATAACTCACTTCACCTGTGTGTAAAATCCAATGCTTCAACCTCCCATATGCCTGCCCCAGAATTTTTATACTGAACAGTGTTAAAGACTGTTTTTACTGTTAGCAGGGTTGTTTTTTTATTTTTAAAATAGAAATAAAATCCCTCGGGAGCATTTCTGTGCCCACCCAGATTTTTTACTGGAAGGTTTCCTTCTGTGCACATAAACACTGATTATAACAGGTCACTTAGTGCTCCTTTGTAACTGTTTACAGGCACTTAATTTAGAGATATTTGTCTCTTTTGTTCCCTGATCCTTGCAGAGGATGAAGTAATCATTAGTGAAGTAAAATTATCTTTAAATTGAGCCTAGCAAGTGATTTAATACATTTATCTTTAAGTGCCTTCTCTGGAAGCTGGTGGTTTTGGCTCCTGCTGACTGGAGTAGCCTGTTCTTGTGCAGTTGGGTAAGTGATGATGTCTTACCTGGATTTTAATGCCTACTGTTCAAGAGAATGTTAGAATATAAGAAATAAGAGAATATTTATAAATATTTATATCTTGTGTTAGGTAATTGTGTAGTTTTTAACCACGTTCATTTTTTATACACTTTCTTCACAGTGTGAAATATATGGGCCTGTTTACCTATATGCTGCTCTTGGCCACTGCAGGACTCCACTTCTGGCACATGATAGGAGACCAGAACTTGTCCAATGTACGTAGCACAGCATGCAAAATATATTATTTGTCACTTTTCATTGCAGAAGCCTTTCAAGCCAACAGATAACAGTGCAGTCTGTAGCTGGCTTTTGTACAAAAATTCCTTGTCTGGAAACCCTCCTGTCGTAGTACTGTTCTCAGCTCAGTTGTTGGGGAAGATGGAATTAAGTTAAAGAAAAATATGTGTGTGTGACTGTCTTTTCTGCTGCTATCCATGTCTTGGTGATATATGACGTAGAACATGCACTTGCCTCACACATTCCTACCAGCTCCACTTCAAATCCTTGCTGGAAGTTACCCAGCTGTCCACAAAGTTACAGCTGAATGAAAACAGTGGTGAAAACTTGGAAAAGACAAACAAAACAAGCAAAGTGCTGTGAAATTTTTAATATCTAGACCATGAAACAAGTGAGTTTTCTCTGTTCTTCTAGGTTTCCTTGCTGTGCCATTTTCTAGCCCGGGGTCTGGCCCTTATCATCATCCCCATGGGGCTGTACCTGTCCTTCTTCTATGTTCACTTGGCTTTGCTGTATCGCTCTGGGCCTCACGACCAAATCATGACAAGTGCTTTCCAAGCCAGCTTAGAGGTGAGGGAAATGTGGTATTGGAATTGATTTATTAGAGAGAAGAGAGGAGAATATTCACTATCAGGTAGTGTTTAATCCTGTTCCTTTGGTCCTGCATGTTTTGTCCCTTTTATGTTATTTAACTATTTTGCTGCGGTAGTACTGCTTTAAGGTGAAGCAATAATGACTGAAATTCTAATAACAGATGAAAACCTTTTCCCAATGAAGCAAGAACAATATATTCACTCTTCTGCTGAAGGTTTGTCTCTTCCTATAGGAACTCCACAGAAGTAGATACAGTACTGAACTCATGTGGTGACATGGTATGCTATAGGAGTGCTTAGCCTGTCTTTTAGAACATGGCTTTAGGGATATTTCCTGAGACCCTGTAGTCTTTTAGTTTTGTGGGTGTTGGTGTATTTACTATCTACTGAGTGTGGTGCTGCAAGGCTTGATTTTGATAGATGAAACCAAATGAGAAGGTGCTGTGTGAAGATACCGCTGTGTTGAAGTGGGATGTGATTCCATAGACTTTAAACAGCCTCTGGGTAGTTTCTTTTTCTTCTTTGTCCTTACCCTGTGTTTACCCTTCTCAGGGTGGGCTGGCCCGAATCACTCAGGGTCAGCCCTTAGAGGTGGCCTACGGCTCTCAGATCACCCTGCGGAACGTGCTGGGCAAGCCCATGCAGTGCTGGCTCCACTCTCACACCAACACTTACCCCATCAGGTGAGGAATCTGCCTGGCTCTCTGTGGGGAGAAGCTCTGCTTCTTCACCTGCCAGTCCAAGTGTAGCAGTTTGGGTCCTGGCAATGTCTTCATTAATCCTCCAGAGTCCCTGTGCTCTGTGGGAATGATCAGTGATGTGGTGCTGGTTTGTGCTGCTGGGACTGGTGAGCACAGAGATCACAGGTGCCTTTACACCTCTGTGGGGTTTTGTTACTTCCTGTGCAGGTATGAGAATGGCCGAGGCAGTTCCCATCAGCAGCAGGTGACCTGCTATCCCTTCAAGGATGTGAACAACTGGTGGATTGTCAAAGATCCTGGAATGTGAGTACGCAAGAGATTTAAATTCAACCTATATGCTTCCAAAACCCAACCAGGGCTTGGACTGCATTGGACATAACTCTTCTCTGCTTATGGATGCAGAAGCCTGGTGTGATCTGAGCAAGTGATCGCAGCTCTTTGTACAATCCTCAATGTGGTAAAAACATTACTGAGGACTCTAAAATCCGGTCTGAACTGCTCCTGCCAGAACATTGGCTGTGCTGTGCACAAGTGGAACATGAAAGACTCACAAGACTCACAGCAGAGACTCTTCAGGTGTTTTGCATGAAAGGGAGGCTCTGCTTTTTGAAGTGTGAGCCATGGTGTTAGAGTGTCTTGATTAATTTTATCAAACTTGAATAAGTCTCAGAAAAGAGTGGAAAACACTTTTGAAAAATGAGTAGTTCTTTGTATTAGAAGTGTGGAATGAGCTGTAGGATCTGCCACATAGGGAAGGATTCCAAGTGATGCCTGTACCCGAGGCCCGGTTTGTGCTGAACTGTTTTGTCATTGTCATTGTCACTGCAGGGCAGGACTATCTGTCCTTGTTTTGCCAGTAAAAGCCTTTGACTGACATAATTCCATACTGATCAAAAAGTTGCTTTTGTGAGTTTCTCACATTGTTCTGGGAACTGTATAACAAGTCCTATCAGAAGGACTGTGTGCCATTACAAGTCATATCCACGTTGGGAAAGTTTTTCCATGGTGCAGACTTTTCAAGCAAAGAGTCTAACAGGACCACAGGCCCCAAATATATTCTTAAAATCCTTCAAACTCAAAAGACTCCTGTGAGCATCAGAGGATATGAAGTCCTTCTATGGAACAGTAAAATATAGGCAGCATTTTAGTGCATTGCAGTTTCCCCTTGCCATGGCCCTGTCCAGAAGCCACGTCAGAGTTTACTCTATGTGGTGCAAAAGCCATTGATCTGTCCTATAATTCTGCCAAAGTGACACCAGCTGTAGTGCAGCACCCATCAGACTCAGTGAGGCACTCAGTGTTTCACACAAGCCACCAAACAGCTGTCTGACAGTAATAACCTTAATTCACTCCTGGCTGACCTGGATTCAGACCACTGACCTAATACCTGGAGTGTCAGTATCCCATTACTGATCCTCTGACTCATTCTGCCCTTAAGTCACCTTTGCTTTGATGAGCTTTGCTTCCATTCTGGTACAACCTATATATTGCTTTAATTTCTCATTTTCTTGCCTAAATGTCTGTCCCTGCCTGCAGTTTCTTGACCTAACAGCTTGGTCATGACAAGGCTGTGGTCTGTATAAAGACGCATATAATTTAACCATTTCCAGTTTAACCATTTGCTCTTGGGTGTCCCTTCACCAGGCAGCAGCTGGTGGTGAGTAACCCCCCACGGCCTGTCAGGCATGGCCACATTGTGCAGCTGGTCCACGGCATCACAACTCGCTACCTCAACACGTAAGTCCTTTCCTCGTGCTCTGCTCTGCCAAGCCTGCTGGCTCATTCTGCTGGGTTGGCACTCAGAATAACCACTTAGTGACCTTGCATTCAGATATGCCATAAACTGCTTGTTATTTGTGGATTTTTACACCAGTGAGCCTTGGAGGGACCTCATGTGGTTAGTTCCATATGCCATCCCTGTGGCCCAGAGGAAGGATCCTCTATGCTTATTTATTTTTTCTGATTGACTTGGCAGTGGGATTTGATCCTAATCACAAACTTCTTAATGGTTGCTTACTGCTTCTGTTCTTCCCTACTTAGTGGCCTTTAGAGGATTTCACATTTGAAATGTGAACAACGAATTGTTCACATTTCACGGTAGTTCTGCAGATTCCTAAGTACAGAGTCCCCTCTGTGAGTCTTCATCCTCGCCCCTTCACTGCCCCCACTCTGGCCAGGTGCAGGTATTCAGTATTTTGTGTGCCTCAACCCAAATCCAGCTCCACTGACTTTGGTGGCATGCTCCTACCTGAATAATGTGCTCTGGAAGTTTGGAAAATGTGCTGCAGAATCCGGTGTGCTGTGGCTGATTGCCAGAGATTCTTGCCTGTTTTGAAAGCCTGCAGTATGAAGTTGCCTCCTGACTGCTTCCCAAAGGCCATCTGTGTATACTTGAATATCACTCAGATTAGGAAGGGGCTTGTTCTGAGCTTGGGTTTTTGCTATGTCCCTTCCAAATCTAATTTGTTCATTATTGGAAACTCCAGTGAACAGCGTCTCTGTTTGTCACAATCAGTGCTTGTTCTTCAGCCTGGCATCACAGGCATCTGCATTGGCTTCCTCTGAGCCTGTTCCTGGCAGCTCTTGGTTGTGGGGAGTGCTTTCTCTCAGAGTAAACAGTGCAATCATGATAAGTGAGTTCCTTTTTGCATTATTACTGAATCCAGTCTAAGCCAATTCCATATGGGTTTGCTTTTAATATGTATTTGGGGAATGGTGGTAGAGGATCTTCCTTTATTTGTCTTCTAGGCATGATGTTGCTGCTCCTCTTAGCCCCCACTCCCAAGAAGTTTCCTGCTATATTGATTATAACATTTCCATGCCAGCACAGAACCTCTGGAGAGTGGTGAGTGGTCAGAGGGAGGGGAGGACCTGATCATGCCCCAGCAGAAACAGCTGAGACAACATGGATCAAAATCATCTTTGTGTTGTAGGAAATTGTAAATCGCGAGTCTGACACGGACGTGTGGAAGACAATTCTGTCAGAAGTGAGGTTTGTTCACGTGAACACCTCTGCAGTGCTAAAGGCAAGTGGGGTTATGTTTATTTGCCTGTAGCTTTTGCTTCATGCAGTTCTTAAAATTTCAAAAATTCTGCTCCAAAATAGCTACACCGCTATAACAAACAACCAAGTAAGTAAATCAAAGGAAACAATAAACTTGCTCAGTGTGACAAAAGAACAGCATGCATTTTAGGTTGTCACACTGGTACTTCATCCCTCTCAGTATCAAAGCTGTTCTGCTTCTCAAGAGATTGTGACCACTCTACACAACTGGGGCTTACAAACTGATGTTGAGTCTACGTGTCTGTGAGAACAGCTGGAATAATTAAAGGATCTTTTTCTTCACAAAGTTTGCCAGAATCACTGATTTTATAGCTTTAGCATTTATTGAGACATTATTTCATGTGGTGACTCTGCATGCATTTTCTGGCAGCCCCTTGCTGTCATCCAGTGTTCAGGCAGGGCCTGGGAACTTCTTCCATCCTGAAGTTGAGATTGGTAGAACTTTCAGTTTAAAAGTTCACTGTTGTCTTTTTCTTTTAGCTCAGTGGAGCATCTCTGCCTGAGTGGGGATACCGGCAGCTGGAGGTGGTTGGAGAGAAGCTGTCCAAAGGCTACCACCAGAGCATGGTGTGGAATGTGGAAGAGCACAGATATGGGAAAAGTATGTCTCAGCCACGTTCCTGAAGCAGGTTTCACTTCATGGTGATGAGAAGGTGGTACTGTGTGTGTTCAGTTGGCTCTGCCTTGGTGTCAGAATCCTTACAAAGTCCCTCCGAGTGCTGTTGCAGTTGGATGATGTATTGGAGAAGGGTTCCTGGGAGAGTGAGGAGCCTGTGTGCTCTCTCCCCTTTCTAGCTTTCTGCCTGTGGTTATTTCTGAGCTGTTTCCTTCCAGGCCAGGAGCAAAAAGAGAGGGAAGTGGAACTCCACTCTCCCACACAGATGGACATCAGTAAAAACCTCAGCTTCATGGCAAAGTTCATAGAATTGCAGGTGAGTGTTTTGTTACTCCCTTCATTTTTCCTTCTGCTGCAGAGCAGGAGCCTGAGCATTTCTGCAGAGTCTGAGCCTGAGAATTCATTGTTTAATCCTTGCTGATAGTTTGGCTTCCTCACTGTAGAAAAATGTTTCTGAATGCACTTATAAGGGCATTAAAGACCTGGGCTGTCCAGTAATGAATACCCAAGTGATTGTGTAACAAAAAAGGGGGAGGAAAGTTGGTTGGGCACCCAGAAGCTGCCTGAAACTTAACTGTAATGTGTGGTACGTGCAGTGAGTAGTGTTGATGCCCCTTACTATCTTTGTAGAAATCCATTAAGGAAAGTGCATTATTTAATAACAAAATAAAACAATTGTATTGATCAGTATCCATATGAGATATGTAAAAGATTTCTCCACTCCCAGCTTAGGAACTTAACATCTTACATCTGGAGCTGTTCACCCATGCCTGCTGTCCCACCTGTTTCAATTCTGAAAGCCTTCTGCTTACCTCTTTTTTTTCTAGTGGAAAATACTCACATTAAAAAATGAAGACACGGAACATAAGTACAGCTCCTCTGCCCTGGACTGGATCACAATGGACACCAATATTGCCTACTGGCTCCACCCCACCTCAGGGGTAAGTACAAGAGGTAGAACTAGCTGTGAAGCTGTTGAGAAAGCAGAATAGCTCAGATGGGAGCCCCAGGAATAGGAGTCAGAGCAGGGCTGCAGCTTCAAGCCAAGAACTTTTCCTATATTAATATATTTTCCATGAGGGGTGAGGTATATATTTTAGCATGAGATACAGCTTTGACAGTAGTTGCTTTTAATTAAATCATGTTTGCTTGTGCTTTTTTTTTTTTAAGGTAAATTGCAGTTTAATAGTTTCCATTATTGATTTCATTTAAGAGATGAGTTCATCTCCAATAGCATCCTTTAAATGCTTTCCATTACACAGGAGTCTTAAAGCAGCAAAGTTTATCAACCAGCTTTGTTCCAGGTTACTAGGCAGGCCCATTCTGGAGCTAAATTTAGGAAGTTTGTGTAGGTAATATTTTAACTTGCCTAAAAGAATCACATCATGGTCCTGATTCTGGCTTAGACCATCATCTACTCTGCAGGCCCAGATCCACCTCCTTGGGAATGTTGCCACCTGGGCTTCAGCTAACGCTGCTGCTCTGGTCTACCTGTGTCTGTCCCTGTGGTACTTGCTACGGCGAAGGAGGAAGATCTACGACATCCCTGAAGGTCTGACTGCACTCTGTGTGTGCCCAGGTGGAGGCTTGTGCCTTGCTCTGCTCTCAGATGCCATCTCCTGTCTCCTGCAGATGCCTGGCAGCTCTGGATGTCAGCAGGAGGCATTTGTGGTGGAGGCTGGGCTGTGAATTACCTGCCCTTCTTCCTGATGGAGAAGACACTTTTCCTGTACCACTACCTGCCTGCTGTCACATTCCAGATTCTCCTGATTCCTGTGGTACTGCAGCATCTCAGTGATCATCTCTGCAGGTATTTGGCTGTTCATCTCTGCTGTATTTGACTGGCACAGTTCTTTCTCCAGGTTCTGTCACCTGGGGAAAGCAGTGTTTTTTTCAGCAGTGGCCAAACTGTCATTGCTTTTAGGGAAGCCAGGGCAGGCACAGGTGTTTTGGATGAAATGTTTGGCCAGTCTTGATGTAACTTGAGTACTCTTTCCCTCTCTGATGCCAGATCTGTGCTGCTCAAGAGCATGTTCAGTGCCCTGACTGTAGCCTGGTTCTCCTCGGTGTACTTCGTGTACTGCACCTTCAGCCCCGTGACCTACGGGCAGCCTGCGCTGTCCCTGCCGCAGCTCAAGGCCCTGCGCTGGAAGGACACCTGGAACATCCTGATCCGAAAGCAGTGACACTCCAGCCTGGACACAGCAAAGGGAAACACCTCTTGTGCAAAGCCAAGAATTTATTGTTAGTAGCGCGGAAATTTAACAGTCGCTTCAGGTACTTTGTAGTAGTCCAGATCTAATGATTACAGGAGACGAAAATAAAGGAACACTGTTACAGAAGAGGTCTGAACAGAAATACAGCTGTTCTGAGCACAGTTCCCAGTTTCTGCCTGTTACATTCACCCTTCACTGCCCCTCAGGGTGTGAAGGTTGCTGACTTTAGTCAACAGCATCCCAGCACCTTTGCTGGGAAGAGCTGCAGCAATTTCTTCTCTTTTCTGGGAGTACAGTGGTGCTTCTTCCTTCCGGCACTACGTTGCACTTAGGGCTATTTCATGTGTTTCCTACCACTCAGCTCTGCAATCCCATAACATGCTTGCTATAAATGGACCCTTTCCAACACATCAGATACTTTTTTTCTGTTTTCTTTGTTATGCCTGAAACCCCAGGTTTTCCCTCTAAAGCCTGCATATCCGTAACAATCAGTAACTGGGCCTGCAGCCTTACAGCATCATTCCATGACTCTATTCCTCAACAATGCATTATCTGCCCCCAACTTCCAATGCTCTGCTATCATTTCTATTTATGTAAATACAGCATTAAGCTACATTTATAAATAGTTCATTCTGCATAGAATAATGACTTGTTACTATTATCTATTTATAATCATCTGACATAAGCATCATTTTTAAGAAGATAAGCAAAATAAAAAGATATTAAAAATTGCTGTTACAGCTAAAGAAGGCTTCAGGCAAACCAGGAATTGAGCCAAAGCCAGATTAATCCTTTGGTCATGTGGCACCAATGTGAAGCCTGAGGCCTGTTACCAGCAGTGGCAGTGTTGCCATTGCACCTCAGATCCCATGGGGAAAGAGCTCTGGGCAAGGTAGGACTGATCCTGCTGACAAGGAAACCTGCTCCAACTTGTGCACAGGGGTTCAGGGTGGAAACACTGAAACCCAGCCCATGGCCTGGCCTGCACCAGCAGAGAATTCACAGAGAAGGCAAAGGTGAAGCACTGGGGACTCGGGGGGGAATTTGTAATGGCTCTGTGCCGGTGTCTGAGCAGGGCTGTAGTACCTGGGCCACATTCCATTGCTGTATCTCCATGTGGCTGCAGCAGCAGGTCCTGCAGGCCAGCACAAAGCTGCCAGAGCAGCATTCCCACACCCCAGGGGCTGTGCAGTTCCTCATCACTCTAAATAATTCTATTCAAGGCTCCCCCCACCCCCCTGAGGAAGGTATGATCCAACACCACAGTCATTCAAAGTAGGTTTTAGTGACTATTTTGCTCCTACTGGAATCAGCCCTGAGAGCTAATGCTTCAGTGCAGTAGCTCATACTCTAAGTCTGTCACCCTGAGCTAGACAGCAGCCAGCAGCAGTCAGGAAATGCTCTGCCTTCTCCTGGGCACTGCCAAAGTACCACTGAACTGTCACTGAGACACCAAACCTTCAGCCCTTCCCAGGGCTGAGAAGACTATAGGGATCAAAGTGCAGACTGCATTTCTTAACTTTGGGATTTTTTCTTTAAATTTTCAGCCATGACAGAACCAAAGATAACAATTCTGAGTTAAGGGAAGAAAGAACTGTTGAGTATAAGAGCCCCTCCAGCAGTGTTCCCTTTTGTACCTTTTTGCTGGCACAGTGAATGTACCACCATTACCTTTTATAAAAATTATTTCTGATCACTGTTCATTTATTTATTAGCCAAAGTAACACACCCACAACCAACACAGCCAAACCCTGCTTTTAGAAAATTAGCAAATATGAAAAAGTTCCTCTTAGTAACATTTCCCTCCCACCCTCATTCTCAAAATTACACCTTAAGTCCAGACTCAAGAACAGTATCACAAGGACATTTTCAAAGGTCCAACCAGCACTTCATTGCAGTTTTTTCCAAACAGACACTTCATGCTGCTGCAGTATCACTTATCTGGGGTAAACTACAGAAACTGGGATATCACTGTTTGTACTTCTTGTCTGCTCTTTTTAGAAAGCCAGACATTCTTGAGTTGAAGCTGCTGGAGTGCAAAGCAAGTGCTCTGACCCTGTCTTAGGGTGTCCAGGCAGCTGCTTGTGGCAGCAGGAGGAGGGTCCTGCAATTCCCAGCTTCCCCCCTTGCTGACCTCACCAGCCATCTCTGGAAGTGGACGGATTCTGCCCAGCAGAATTTGCAACCAGCAGTACAGAAATGCACTAAAAGACACTAATATTGACAAGGTCAGGTTTCTGTTTCCATGAGCAACTCAATCCAGTTGGAGCTCACACATTCAGTAACTGGGTACAAAAAATAACCAAACAGTGTAGCAAGAGTCAGGAGCTTGGAAAGGAATAAATTAGGAATCACTAGAACCACCAAACTTCTTGGGCCTGTCTCCTGGTGAACTGCAAGTTCCCATTTGTCCCAGTCAGTCTCTGTGTCACCCCTATCTCAAGGGAGAGGTGCCTCTGCAGCTCAGTCCCTCTGACCCCACAGGCTAGAAGGAGGCTGGCCAGCAGCAGAGCATGGCCACAACTCAAGGTGCCTGTTAAAATTAACAGCATGTGAGCTAGTCTTGGGTAGAGAGAAAAACACCCAAGAGGCAGATGATTTTCCTGCTACAGACAACCATCATCAGGGAAATGGGGTAACTTGCTAGTCACCTGATAGTGCTTAATTTTCAGGGGAATCTTCAGCATTAGATCTCATTCTGAAAACTAAAAAAAGGCAAATAACGCTGCCTTTAACCAGTTCACCAAGTAACAACTCCAGACATCTCAGGGAGAACAGGGAGGGGTTTGGAGGGAAGAGGGATGGAAAGCCAACGCCTTCCTCTCTCCTCTGTGAGAAGATTCCCACCAGGATCCCCTCCGCTGCTAGGACGACTTAAGGGGCACTTCACCAACCATTCCGTGGAAGTCCTTTCCCAAAGGTGTCTTCAGTGTTGGTGTGGAGCAGAGGCAAACCCTGGGCCGAGCCGAGCTAGTGCGGGCGGCTGCTGGACTCGAGGTGGGAGCGCTTCCCGGCCGCCAGGACAGCGCCGCTCTCTGCCTGCTCGGGGAACGGCCGCTTGTACGTCCGGCCGTGCCCGTTCAGCGCTCCCCGCTGCCACTTGCAGATGTCCCCGTTCAGGATGTCCTGAATGTGCTGCACGATGAGGTTTATGGCAACTGCAGACAGGAACAGGGAATAGAGGACATGAAGGCTCTCCTGGCTGAGTTATCTAGAAAATGTGGAGCATCCAGCCCTGCTCAACTCAAGTTTTAACAAGCCTGCTGTCTGCAGTGAGGTCAGAGCCCAACAGGTCACTTTTCCAGCCCTCCACATGCTGAGCAGCTGGTCCTTCTGATCAGGCTGAGCAGTTCCCCCCCTCCAGCAAAAACCCCTTCCTCAGGAGCAGGCACTCAAGGCAGCAGGGTGCCTCCTGCTCTATTCCCAACCCCAAAGGTGTCTCCCCAGGCAAACCAGGGAACCCAACTCCCTTTTACCCATGTTGTCAACTCCTCGGGGGATGATCACATCTGCATACTTCTTTGTCTGCAAAACAGAAACAGTGGTGGAGGAGGCTGTTAATGGGAAAAGTCAACTTCATTCCAGGAAGAAGCAACCAAAGGCCAGAAAACTGGGCAAAGATGGAAGGTCCTGGTGCTCCAGGGTGGTAGGTTAAAGCTCTCTCTCAGGGGAACAACCTCAATAAATTCCAGTATCACACAGGCAAGTGTGCACTGGATTTAAGATCAGGGATTATTTTTACTGTCCCTTTGCAGAGAATCACCAGGAAGAAACAGCAGGTCAGGTGTGGAATCCTTTGCTTTTATCCATCTGAGCTGCCTTCAAACATTGCCGACTTCAGGCAAGGTCTGTTTGCCAAGAGCTGGTTTTAATCAGCATTTCGTAAGCCATTGCTAAATCTCTGATGAGAGCCAACATATCCAAACTGCATGTGAAATTCCTGCCTTTTTATTGATCTTTACCATCACAACACTCCTGCTTTTTCTTTCCCCCCACAGCTGGAAAAAAGCTGGCAAATTGGTGCCTGAGTTAGCCTTTTTCAATTTATTTAATCCACATACTGGATTTTGTTCTCATATGTTTTTTGACAAATTAATTTGATTATGTGAGTACCTAAATTGGCCTCACACTACATGGTGTAGCAAGCTGAGCTAGAATGGTCTGCCCCAGGTTTTCACCAGTGTTCCCTCTGAGAAAGGCTGCTGGAAACCAAGCTTTTCTTTCTTCCTACAAGACTTAAGAATAAACTGAAAGTGGGAGTTTCATTCAGAGAGACCCATACGTAAATAGCCCCAGCAGCCAGCAGTGAGAAAATGTGCTTGAGGCATTTTCATGGTGCTTCGCCAGCAGAAGCATTTCAGTTTCTTAACAACCAGCTGGAAATGGTTGAAGACATGAGGCAGAGAAGAGAATGTGGGATTTGTGAAATACCAAAAGTCACCACTGCTGCCCCTATAGCAGCTAATTCCCAAACAACCCTGCTCCTCTACCCCTCCCCCAAAAAAATAAGACCCCACAAATGAAATTAGTGAGAGGTTTCATACCGGTAAGCAGAACTCCTCAAAGGCAGGCTTGACAAACGTGGTGTACTGGGTGAGGATCTGCTCCAGGTCCCTCCCACGTTTCATATCTCGCAGAACTGGGAAGAGAAGATAAAAGCCCTGAGTGCTGTCCCATGGTGGGGATGGATAAGGAGCAGGGGCACGGCGGGGCTTTACCTCTGCGGGACAGCCGGACGTCAGAGTCCGTGTCCACAAAGAGACGGAGGTGGAACATGTCCCGAATGTCTTGGTTGTAGAAAACCAGGATCCCCTCAAAGAGGACGACATCAGCGGGGTACACCACCGTCGTCTCTGCCAGCCTGCCAGGAGAGAACACCCAGAGCCCGTTAAACCAGCCTCATGCCACCGCCAAGGGACCTGTCCCCAGGCTGGGGACACCCCCACACAAGCCAGGACTGCAGGCAAAGGCAGAGCCTACCTAGAATGTGTCACAAAGTCGTACGTTGGTACCTCAACCGTTTTGCCATCAACAATGTTTTTCAGGGTTGAATGCATCAAATCGTTATCGAAGGCATCTGCGAGAGGAAAGTTTAAAGAGATGGATTTTCAGATGCTGCTGTATCAAATGATCTGCTCAAATTTTTCCAGACCCAAAGGAAAAACCCTCTGCCCAGTGCTTCACCAGGAAAAAAGGAACTTGCAGCTTACTCTTTCCTACCACTAGCAACACAGCACTCTGCCCAAGTGACAATGGCTGTGCTTGGTTTCGAAGATAAGGAAAAGACAGTTTGCTGTTCACAAGCAACTACAACACAATGCAATTAAGAGATGAAGCTGGTCAAAGGTGAAGCTGGTCATTTTATAATTTTATCAAAATTGTGCAATTTTGTGCAGCTTTGTTCATCTGTTAGTCAAGAGTCCATTGGAAAACCCCAGGCATCTTTCACGGTTTCCATTACCCACCCAACAGGCACCAGACTTCAGCCAGGGCAGCTCCCTGTCCCGCCTACAATTCACAGCACTCCCCGGGGCAAGGGGAGCAGCTGTTGGTCTGGACAAGAAGTAAAGGAAAGGATTTGGGGAATGATGTGGTTCTTTACGGAGACTCTCAAAGCAGGGAGTGGAGCAGGGAGCAGGCTGGGATGCTCTGCGTCTCCCCACAGCTCCAGAACCCGTCAGTAACAAGGGGCACAAGGGAAGAACAAAAGGATGTTTTGGTGGGGGAAAGCACATTTCTGTTCTCCAACACTTCCAATTTCCTACAGGCGCTTCCCGTGAGACCGCGCTGCGCTCCAAGCACCGACCGAAGCCTGCAGGGCCGGTGAGGGCTCACCCGGGTGGTCGAAGTTGTACTGTCCCTTCAGCGCCTTGGCCTGCTGCTCGGCCGTCAGCACCTTGTAGAAGCTGTCCTGGCTGAGGATCAGCACCTTGCGCTGCCGCTGCTCCACCTCGTTCTGCCCCAGCAGCTCCATGATCTTCTCGCACACTGTGGACTGAGCGGGACGGCGGCTCAGGGGGACCCCGGCCCTGCCCGCGGGCTCAGCCCGGCCCGACCCCCGCCCGCTGCGGGGCCGCCACCGGCGCTGCCCCTCAGGGCGCCGCGCAGCTCCCGCGCCGCGCGGGCTCTGGGGGCGCGGGCGAGCCCCGGCCCAGCCCGGCTCGGCCCCAGCCCCGGCACGGCGGGCTCACCTTGCCGCTGGCGGTGCCACCGCTGACGCCGATGAGGAAGGGTTTGGGGTGCGGCCGCTCCGCGTCCGGGCCGCCCGCGGACGCCATGGCGGGACGGACGGCGGGGGCGGGGCCGGAGATGGAGCGCGGGGGCGGGGCCTGTGAGGGGCGGGGCCTGTGAGGGGCGGGGCCTGTGAGGGGCGGGGCCTGTGAGGGGCGGGGCCTGTGAGGGGCGGGGCCTGTGAGGGGCGGGGCCGCGTGCGCCGAGCGCGTCCGGTCTCAGCGCCGGGGCCGGAGCGGCGGCACGGACAGATGGACAGATGGACAGATGGACAGGGGACAGGGGGACAGATGGACAGGGGGATAGATGGATAGATGGACAGGGGGACAGGGGGACAGACGGACAGAGGGACAGGCGGATAGATGGACAGATGGACAGACGGACAGGGGGACAGGGGGATAGATGGACAGATGGACAGGGGGACAGATGGACAGATGGACAGATGGACAGGGGGACAGGGGGACAGGGGGATAGATGGATAGATGGACAGGGGGACATGGGGACAGACGGACAGAGGGACAGGGGGACAGGGGGACAGGGGGACAGATGGACAGGCAGATAGATGGACAGGGGGACAGGCGGATAGATGGACAGATGGACAGGGGGACAGATGGACAGATGGACAGGGGGACAGGGGGACAGGCGGATAGATGGACAGATGGACAGACGGACAGGGGACAGGGGGATAGATGGACAGATGGACAGATGGACAGATGGACAGGGGGAAAGATGGACAGGTGGACAGGCAGATAGATGGACAGATGGACAGGGGGACAGGCAGCGGATAGATGGACAGATGGACAGGGGGACAGGTGGACAGGTGGATAGATGGACAGATGGACACATGGACAGATGGACAGGGGACAGATGGACAGGGGGACAGATGGACAGGTGGACACATGGACAGTAATAAGGCTCTGCTTTACTACAGCCAACGCTTTCTTACCCAGGCACTTGTGAGCGTGGGTGTGAGCACGTGCCTGTCCCCCGCCTGTGTGTTTGACACCTATTTCTGAGTGTTTGACACCTGTACCCACCTGTTCCATGTGTGTTTTACACCCATGTGCATGTGTACAGATGTTCCCGTGTGTGTTTTACACCTGCACCCATGTGTACACCTGTTCCCATGTGCATGTGCACACCTGTTCCCGTGTTTTACACCTGTACCCATGTGCACACCTGTTCCTGTGTGCGTTGTATACCTGTTCCCGAGTGCAGGTGCGTGCAGAGCACATGGGAACTGTGAAGAAACACTTGAAGGTACAACACAGACACACTAGAACACATAAATACACATATGGGTAAGACACGTCCACACAGTGTGTGCACACAAAATCCTGTGCGTGGGGGGCCATAGAGATGTCTACACACATGCATGTTAGATATTAATATAATATCTAACAATATATATAGCTATAGCTACAATATACAGAATTTTATATACATTTTGTGCATAAATAGAGCCGGCACACACACCACATTCTACATGTAAATACAATATCCTTAAATAAAACCAAATCATACGTTTAAATGTTTACGAACAAATTGCTGTGAACCTCCTGTACCGCCCTGCACCCAGCCCCGGCTCCAGGGGCCGGTCGGAGCCCGGACCCCCGGCCAGCCCCGTTTGCCCCCCCGAGGTCCCGGCAGGCCCGGGCAAACAGCGGGTCAATGATTAACCGGCCCGGCCGCGCTCCCGCCGCCCGCTCGGGGCCACGCGGGGCTCGAGGCCCGCGGCGGGGCCGGCCCCGAGCGGCGGCGGTTGGGACCCCGCGGGCACCGCCGTGAGTGGGGCGGGCACGGGGCGCTGGGGGCTCGGGGGGCCGCGGTCCCGGGGGGGCACACCGGGGCAGCCCCACGCCACCCCGAACCTGCGGTGACCGCGTGGGTGTCCCGTCCCACCAGGACTCTGTGTCCCCGCAGGCGTCCCGCGATGGACGGCGAGCCGCCAGCCGGGCCCCAGGGCCGCGGCCCCGCGAGCGGAGCGGAGCCGGGCGATGGTACCGGGGCAGCCGAGCCGGGCGATGGTACCGGGGCAGCCGAAGGGCCGCCCACCCCCGGCACCCGCAGCGACGCCCCCGCGGCCAGTGCGGACCGGCCCGTGGCCGTGTCGGTGGTCACCAACTCAGCCTTCGAGGGGGCACCCCCACCCTACTCGCCCCCAGACCCCAAGAGCTTTCCCCTCCTCTACCCGCCGTTCCCAGCCGGCTTCTCCCAGCAAGGGCCCGTCGTTTACCCGTCGTGGCCGGGACCGCGGCCCGTCCCAGGCCCGGGCTTCCCCCCCGGGCCGCTGCCCTACAGCACGGTACGTATCCCCCAGCCGATGTGTTGGGGGTCACCCCTTATCTGCCCCGCCGGCTCTCCGGGGTTCTGCGGTGCCCCAGCCTGTCTCTGACCTGTCCCTGCCGCAGCCCCACACGCAGCAAGCCGCGGGGCCGTCCCCCGCCGGCCGCGGGCCGCAGCTGCCCAAGGACTACATGGTGGAGTCAGTGGTGGTCACCCTCTTCTGCTGCCTGCTGACCGGGCTCATAGCCCTCGTCTACTCCTACGAGGTAAGCACGGACTCACCCGGCAGCCTCGAAGCGCCTCCTGGTGCTGCGGGTCTCTTCTCACCCCTCCTCCCCTTCTCCCCCTGCCCCAGGCCCGGGCTGCGCTCGCCCGTGGGGACTTGGCCCAGGCGTATGCGGCATCCAGAAAGGCTGAGCTACTGGTCCTCTTCAGCCTCCTCTTCGGCCTGTTCGCCTCCATCGGCTGGATCATCTACGTCCTGGCGTCCCTGTACCTGTGACAAGGACCCTGAGCCCACTTGGGGGTGGGGCGGGGCACGGGCAGGTGAAGCTGCCACAGCCTTGAGTGGAAAGGGTGGCAGCGAGGAGTTACTGGGGCTGCGGGGCAGTGTCCATCCCTCCCGGCGGGGCGAGGAGCTGCCCCGCAGCCTTCAGCTCAGCCCAGGGCAGGGAGATGCCGGATCCTGCTGGATCCAGCCCTGGGCTGCGTCGGATCCATGGTCTGCTGCAGGATGCTGAATCCCGCTGCTGTGGCTGTCACTTGGAGCTCCAATGGGACTCTGACGCAGAGGGAGCATCTTGTAGGATGGGGTTGGGGATGGAGCAGAAATAACAGGTGTGTGGGAAAGCCCTCACTGGTCATTAATAGTATGAGAAGATACAAACCCAGGTATGCAGTTCTACAGTAATTCTGCACACACGCCCACACACCCTCCCTGTATTGCCACCTCTTGCTGCTTCCAGATTGAAATAAAATACAGCTTTCTCTGCACACCAAAGGCCTCCATCTCCCCTTGCCATGGCCTTTGTCCACCACAAAATTCAGGGTAAGTTCTCCTGCAACAGCTGAAATCAGGGTTTTCCCAAGAGCACCAGCCCATGCAGGACCCCAGGGAAGGGGAATCGCCCCATGGGCCTGGGTGTGCCCCTGGCCGAGCTGCTTGGGGGGACGCTGAGCTGTGGGCAGACCCCTCCTGCTGTGCTGGTTCCGTGGGATGCAGCCCCACATTCCAGCCCTGGCGCAGGGGCACACGCTCAGTCAGTGTCTGGGCACTCTCCTCCTGAGCTGGCCTGTGACAATTATTTCCAGAGGAATTTTGAACCCTGTCCAGCACTGAAATAGCTCCACGGAGCAGCCTGGCCGCTGCAGGGGCTATTTATAGCCCTTGGCTGGTGGCACACGGCCACTGCACGGGCTGGGCACACGCCGGGGGCTGCGCAGCCAAAACCCTGACATGGGGACAGCGGCGCCCAGAGAAGGTGACAGGAGCAATTTCCCCTCCCAAGTGTATGGCTTGGACTGGGACAAAGCCACCTTGGCGGAGAGAGAGGGAAGAAGTTTATAGTGAAAAAACAGAGGGGAAAAGAGGCACGGGCAGAGGAAAACCACGGGGGGCACATGAGAAAACACGAGGCCACACCAGCGCCAGAGGCGGATTCGATTGTCACTTTAATCCACAGACTGTGCATGCACTGTAAACAGGATCATCAGGCAGGCTCGTTATTGGTGTTTTATTTGTCTTTAATATAAAAGTTACAGGTCTGAAATGTTCGCAGAAGATGCCACCATGGGGGTCAGTGGTAAATCTATAATACAACGGAACTGCTTGGGGGAGAGGCCTGGGGCAGGGGGCTGGTGACTGGGGACATCGCTTCTCCCCACTCCCTGCCCCATGTGGGGAGAGGACTCAGACTCTTCCCTCTCCCGAAAAAGAGGTGATGGCCTTGAGGATGCTGCCTGCAAGATGGGAACAAACTCATGGCCAGTCTTGCACAAGGATGTTCTGGGTTTCTGCTCCCCAGGGACTGCTCCTGGAGAGAAGGGAGGGGGGGGGGTCTCTGCTCAGCGAACCTGAAGCTGCTCCAGGGAAGGGGACCCTCCTCTAGGGTCCCTCCAGCCCTGAGAGCCTGGCCTGAGGATGGGACACGAGCCAGGAGCCGTGGCTGGGACACTGCTCGGCTGGAGATGACAGCAGAGGAAGGGGTCAAGGGGGAGGAAAGCTGAGGGGCACTGGAGGAGGTGCTGTGGCCACTCAGACCTCCCACCCCCATGCCATGGGCTGAGCCTGTGGCTCTGGGGGCTTGGCAGAGGGCAGAGAGCGAGACCTCCTTTGGTGCTAACAGGGCTTGTGGGCTCAAGTGCAGGGAAGAACCTGGAAACGGCTCTTGTTGGTTGGGGATCACAGACTCACAGAATTTGCTGACTTGAAAGGGACCCATCAGGGTCACCGAGTCCAACTCCTGGCCCTGCACAGGACAACCCAAAAAATCCCACCGTGTGAGAGCACTGTCCAAACGCTTCCTGATCTCAGACAGGCTTGGTGCTGTGCCCCACCACTCTCTGGGGGAAGAACTTTTTCCTGATTTCCAGCCTAAACCTCCCTGACACAGGTGCAGCCGCTCCCTCGGGCCCTGTCACTGCTCACAAGTGCAGAGATCTGCATCTGCCCCTCTGCTGCTCCTCCTGGGGCTGCTGAAGACCAAAACGCCTCCCCTTGGTCTCCTCCAGGCTGAACAAACCAAGTGCCCCCAGCTGCTCCTCACAAGGCCCCTCCAAACCCTTCCCCATCCTTATGGCCTCCTTTGGACACCCTCTAATAGCTTAATGTATTTTTTATATCATGATGCCCAAATTTAGTGTTGTCAGCGAAGTTCCTCAGAATCCCTTCCAGTCCTGCATCCAGGCTGTCAGTGAAGATGTTGAAGAGCACAGGGCCAGGGGTGGAGCCCTGTGGAACCCCAGTCAGTGCCGTTTTTGGGGTGTCTGTGTGCCCAACCCACGAGCCACTCGCTCACCCCTCACGTAACATTGTCACTGGCTGTGGATTTTGTACAGACTGGTTTGCACGGTCACTCAGCTGGATGGAGACAAGCTGCCCCCTCCTGTCCCTCTGAACCCCCAGGGCTGTGATTCCAGAGCCACCAGCACACACAGCCCTCCTAGGACAGCCTGCCCACTGCACCCAAGGGCTGCTCAGAGCCACCAGGGGGAAGCCCACACCACATCCTGGGTGTGTTCATTGCCCTTTTCACCACCTCGCTATGCTGGGCTTTTAAAATATCTAATTTACAGAGGAAACATGGACATTACTTCCTGGGAAGCCTTTGGGGATTGCAAAGCCTTGGCTGGACAGAACACACAGCTCCAGTGCCCTCAGTGACATGAAAATAAACCACTTTTGAAGTGTTCTGGCTCGCACACCGTGGTTCAGCACAAAAGATTCCTGCTCCTCCTGCTCCTCCTGCTCTGGGGCTGCACAGAACTGTGTTGGACCATACACTCCCCTCCCCCAGATGCCCTCATGGGCAGGAGTGTCTCTGTCTTGGCCACTGTGTCAGCCTCCATGCCTGAGTCTTCAGGAGAATAACCAAGCTGGGTAAAACCCTGGGCTGTCACTCTCTCCTGAGACTCAGGCAGAGCTGGCCAAGGCTTTGCAATCTGTTTGGAGAAGGAAAGGAGTGCAGCTCTGATTCACCCAGAACAAACAGAGCCTTTAGCAGGCACAGAGCTGCTATTGAGAAGTTAAGGATGCTCGTTGAAACTCCATGTCTGCATTCCTCGGGAGCTGCTGCCCCAAACCTGCAGGATTTTGTCAGAACCCTGTAAAAACCTGTGGCCATGTAGCAGGGAGTCGAGGAGGGTCTTGCAAGGCTGCTGAAACCTGCAGGGCACAGTCACACCCACGATCCAACTGCAAACCACTGGAGCAGGACAGAGAGGAGGATGTGAAATGGCCTGGCTGGGGCTGTGCTGGGTGGGACACAGAGGGGGGACAGAAGGGCTGAATAAGGCACACTGAACAGATTGGGGTTAATAACACTGTGTGTGTGGGAAATGACCCCCCTGCCTTGCCCTTCCACGCTGGGCTGTCCCTGCCCTGCTGGCACCAGCACGGCGGGACTGGGGGCAGGGATTTGCTGGGGGTCCTGCCAAAGCACAGCTCTGAAAGCACAGCACTGAGGGTCCCAACAGGGACCCCAGAGAAAAACATTTGGCAACAGAGAGAGCAGAGAGGAGTGGGTTGGAGGACAGGGTGGCTCAGCTGGGCACAGGGCTCCTTCCTGGTTCCCACTTCCAACCCAGAAATGGCTCCTTCATGAGGCTCCTGCCCCTGCCCTGCAGCCAGTGCCCACCTGGCCACTCCGAGCCTCCTTTATCCAGCACTTGAACAACTTTGTCACTGGTTGTGGATTTTGTACAGACTAGTTTGCACTTTTTTTTTTTTTCCCTATAAACTCATCGGTATTCAGACATGCATCAAAAATTCCCAGGGGGTTCTAAACACTAGGTATGTACAGTCTGTATCCTACAGCATTTCCTGTGCAAAAGCTAAGTACCATCGCTAATGGGCACGGGGTCACAGGCAGGTGTCCCCAGGACCTGGGCACTCCGTGCTCCCAGGTTCAGAGGGATTCACTGGTGCTTAAATAACGGGATCTGAGAGGAGGAGGGGGGTGTGATGACTGGAGATGGCGGGTCCCTGCCCACATTTTCAGTGCCTCTTCCGTATCTACGACCGGTGCCTTCCTCCCGTGAAGAAGGCGCCAGAGATCTGGGGCGAGCCGAGACCCCTGTAAACACAAGCAGCTCTCTGGAAGCAGAGCTCCTCTGGCAGGCAGCAGGAGACCCTTCCATCCTCACGAACACGTTGGGAAGGTGGCATTGCAGGGGAGACTCCAACCCTTGGCTTCCACGGCTGCTGCTGCCCGACGCCGCTCCGGAGATGAGCCAGCTGAGCTCCTGCTGCCCCTGCTCTGGATGGAAGCGAGAGCCAGGGTACCCCTGACTGCAACAGGCCAGCAAACCAGCAACACGCTTGCGTGGGACACTCCTTCCACACAGCTCTGTCCCCGGGGTTAAAGCTGGTTCATGGCACAGGGGGACGGGAGGAGGAGGAGGGCGAGTGCAGCGAGCACCGGCCGATCTCTGCCCTCGGCGGCTGCGCCGGCGCCTCCGCGCCCGGCGTTCCCACCCCGGGGATGGTGCCGGCTGCCAGGGAGGGTGTGTCATCCAGTGACAGGTACAAACACGGAACTCCAGTCTCATAGCTGCCCTCGGCGCCTCTGCGGAGCAATTCTCCTCGCACAACCCCTCCTCCTAGGTTTTCTCTTCCCGATCTGTTTTCCGCCTCGTGATGTTCCGAGGTTTGATTTTCAGGGACAGTTCCCACAGGGCCTCCTCGGCCAGGTGGTCGCTGAAGTCGTTGAAGAATGACACTATGTCGTCGTTCCGTTTGATGTCGTAATGTCTGGAAAACCACAGAGGAGCTGCAGTTAAACAAGGGCTACCTGGGGTCCTCTCCTGGCTTGGGGCCACCCCTGTCCTGCTCTGAGGACATCCAGAACTGTGTGTGGGCTGTGCCCTGTACGCATGGCAGTGCTGTCACACCACAAAGGGGAAAAACCTGCTGCTGATTTGAGGGGAAAAAGGCACTTATCACACAGAAATTAGCAGTTAGATCTGCTGCCTCTGCTGCGGGACAGCACTGAAAAAAAAACCCCTGGATATCCCAGAGAACACAGGAACCAGCAATGGCAAAACCTGAAGGCAAAACTTGTCTGGATCTCAAAACTCGGATCAGAAAAATGCCCTCACAATGTTTATCTAACCTAGAGAGGGAAGGAGGCTGATTAGAGCCCTGTTGTTCTCAGCTCTCCTTCCAACTCCCTTCCCCTTTAAACTCCCTTCTCCTTGCACAGGGGCTTCCATGTCCAAGCCCCTGCCCCAGTGCCCACTGTGGTGCCCCAAAGCCACCTCTGAGCCCCACTGCTGTACTTACACTTGCTGGAAGCACCTCATGCTGTCCAGGATGTTAAACTGCTGCCAGCGCTTGGAAAAGTTCACTTTGCTGTCAATGTAATCAGGGTTTCCCAGATGGACAAAGGTCAGGTCCTGCAGAATCAAGCCCCTGAAAGAGGGAAAGGGGCAGCAGGCCAAGGGAGTAGGCAAACAGACACAGAGGTTAGTCACAAAGGGCAGGGTGGCCAGCCAAAAGGCAGCTTAACAAAATCCAACAGCCTCCCATTGCCACCAGAACAGCAACCTTATCCAGACAGAAACATTCCCCAGCAGCAGATCAAAGGTGTTTAGAGGCAAACACCCCCAGCTGGCCACCCTGCCCCAGAGAGGGCCCATGGGCTGATGTGGCACGGTGCTGCCTTACCCCAGATCTGGGCTAAAGGCAAGGGCTGAGCTCAGCAGCAGCTGCTGAGAAGTCCTTGAAGGAGCCGTTTCAATGTGCAGAAGCAGTGGCAGGGTGTTAAACCATGCACAGGGGAAGGAGCTGGCACTCACAGGTAGGGGATGCAGGGGGGCTCCACGTCGGCCAGGGCCGCTCGGTAGGCGCGGAAGGACGAGGAGCTGTCGATCAGGGTGCAGTACTCAGCCAGGCCCTGCAGGACACAAATCCCCTGGTGACACCCCTGCTGTAAAGCCATTTTCCTTGTCACCTCCCCCCAGAGAGCCACCAGAGCAGGGAGTTAATGCCATCCTGCAGCCACCTCCAGCTGATTTACTCAGCCCGACCCTGGGGTGTTCATGTGGAACACTGCTGCCTTCAGCCTCCCCAAGCCTTGGGCTGCAGGAGGAGGAGGAGGAGGAGGCTGTCCTCCCCTGTGACTGTGCTGGGACTCCTGCAGCTGTCAGAATGCCCAGCCACACTGAAGGCTTCCAGCACTGTGGCATTTTACCCACTGGAGAGGAGTTATCCACCATCCCTCCACCCTGGGGCACAGCTGAGGTGTAAAACCACTCGGCTGTTTCATACATAACCACACTTAGCCTTCCTCCCAGAGATCACCGGCCCCACTGCTCCTCACCTCTGAGGTTTGCTTCTGCCACTCCAGCCTTCGGATGGGTGCAGAATCCAGTGCAGAAAGAATGGCCAGATAGGAATTAAAATTATTCAGCTTTCGTAAGTGCTGTCAAGAGGGAAAATATTCCAGTTACTCCAGAGCTCTGAAAAGCCTTCTAGCTTCAAACAGCTCTGCCAAGCAGAGGACCCCACTCCCCTGCTCCTTAAAGCAGCAGTGTGTGTGATTCACAGGAAAAACCAAGGTGGTACCTTCATAATCTTTATAAATTTAAGGAGCAGCCTCTCTCGGTCCTGGGCTTTCTCTTGTAGCATAATTATTGAACGGACCCTGGAAGAACAGACAGAATAAAAGATAAACCTACTTAAGCAGAGATCAGATTTCCTCTTGTTTCATTAAGAAAACTGATCACTAATAGGGATGGGCCAATGCAAAGAGGTACACAATACCTCCAACTTAAATGGAGCACTCTAATCCACAGCAAAGACAGGATACTTTCACAGAGTGCATTTATTTGCAAGGGGAATGTTTGTTTCAAGAACTCAGTGATACTGATAATTAATTCCTCTGGATTACAAGGCCCTCCCTAACCCTCCTGATTTTATTTCTGCTGTGCTCTGGGGTCTTAGATGAGTGCTCTGTATCTACTTCCTGGCCAAAAATATACATTATCCCATTTGTAACAAAGGAATTCAAGTCTATGAGGAATACTTGCAATATTTGCAAGGCATTGGAGGTTAGGCACAGTTCAGTGCCATGGCTGTTCTGAGCTCCTTACCAGTAGGACATGTTATTAAAGTGCTCTGTGAACTGTGTCAGGTTGGGACTCTTCTCTTCATTTTGTTCCTTTGCCCAAAGCAGAACTTCTGGGATCTGCCAAAGAAGGAGAGGAGAGGGATGGGAAAATACCACACATTAAAATAGGATTTCTACCCCAAGATTCCCATCTGCAAACTTAGTTCACAGCCACTTGCTGGCACAAGATCAGCTGTGTCCTACTCCAAACCCTCCCACTGCCCTCAGCCCACCCACATCTCTGTACCTCGATTTTATAGAAGAGTTCAGCATCCAGCAGGGTCAGCTGCTCGGCTATTTCATGACTGTGGAAATCATGCAGTGTCCCTGGCCTGTGGAAAACAACGAGGAAGTACAAAGGCTCAGAAAATGTGACCTGTTTTCTTATCTTTCTCGTATTTTGAACTGAGGAAACTCTTGTGTTCCCAGGGAATGGATGCCCTGGCTCTCAGAGGACTCAGATACGGCCATGTGGACCTTCCCTCACCTGGCTGCCACCCCTCTGGCCGCGAGAGGTTTGATGGAGTTGGCGTAGCTCAGCATTTTCTTCTGATCCACTTTATCCAGGATGTTCTTGCGCAGCACTCTGGCCAGGCTCAGCTCCCCGCTGCACACCAGCCTGAACACCAGGTCCATCAGCAGCTTGAGGATCTCCTCTGTCAATTCCACCAAGCTGAGAGGAAGGTGGAAAACACAGGGAAGGCATCAGAGCCGAGACACTGAGCTCTGGGGTTTGTATCTGTACCGAGTCTCACTGCTCTTTCCTACCAGCGGAATTGGGTGACTGAAATTCCTCTTCTTCCCAGCTCTTCCTTTCCCAGAGATTCCCCTTTTACTTGTTATTTTAAAACCACTGACCCAGTTAGGACACACAAAATGAAGAAGGCAACTCACCACAGCTCATCCACCACTCGCACCAGCACGAAGAAGGTGTTCTTGCTGACTCGCTTCTTGAACGTGTCTGGGAAGTGGCAAAACTTCTCATATGTGGGTTGCAAATTAAAGAATCAACTCGGTGTAGCCAGACCAGCATCAGTGCAATTCCCAACTGCCTCAAGGAATCACTGAATGATTTGGGGCGGAAGGGACCTTAATAATCATCCAGTTCCACTCCCTACCGTGGGCAGGGACACCTCCACTGTCCCAGGTTGCTCAGAGCTCCATCCAGCCTTGCCTTGGAGACTTCCAGGGACGGGGCAGCCACACTAGAACAGCACACTGTTCTGTCCTAATGGAAACTGGTGCTCCATTTCCAGGAGATAAGGGACACTGATATGGCTCTAAGATGGCATTAAACTGACACCAGCTGCTGGTAGCAGGGGGTGTGAGGAGGTACTGACACCTCGCAGAATTGAGAGCAGGTGTACCCTGAAATTGTTCTCTCTAAGGTGGCTTTTAATGAGCAGCACTTCCCTACAGTGATCTCCCCCATCGTCTGTGACATCTGGTCTCAACAGATCTCACATGTCACCTCCATCCTCCTGGCTGCCCAATCTGCTGCAAGGAGGACAGTGACAGGGGTGACAGCACAGGTTGAAAAACCTTCTGCCAGGTGGACAAAGGGACAGAGAACCAGGTTATCAGGGAGGCAGCACTGGCAGGGATACCCCAGCCAGGATTGTCACCTGGCTGAGCCATGCCGTGTCCCTGGCAGCCGGAGCTGCAGCTCTGCTGCAGATGGCACTGACGAGCTGCAGCAGCACACGGTGACGAGCTGCAGCAGCACACGGTGACGTCAGGCTCCCTCTGACGTGGCTGCACAGCACCAGAGCCACCAGAGCCACGGCACCCAGACCCTGCCCTGCTCTGCTGGCGGGGAACAGAGCCAAGGCAAGGAATGGCAGCAGGGTGCTCAGGGAGAGGCCCTTTCCATCCTCTGCCAGGAATGCTCACCCTGCACAGCAGGGCCCTGCCTCATTACCAGTTCCAAGCTCAGCTCAGGACTGGGAGGCCAAGGGCATCGTCAGGGCTGAGTTTATTGCAGTAAGGGAGACAAAGCCTTGATGGTTTCATCATCTCTAATATTAAACTACCCCTGCCCACGCAGGCAATGCCCATGGCCCCTTTGGAAGGCAGAAGGCTCTCTGGTCCCCACCCTACAAACAAGATGTCCCAAATAAAACCCCAGCTCCCCAGTGACATACAAGAGAGGTGAATTGCTCCTCTACCCTGGCAGGACCCTCAGGAGACAACTCTGCCCTGCAGCAATTCCCACTGGAGGGAGTGGAGGTGAAGGAATTCCTGGGGACCCCATCAGGGCCAGCACATCACTGACCATGCTGCCAGCAGGCTTTTGACCAAAAAACTTGCCACCAGCTCCCTCCACGCTGACCATCCAGCTCTGATTCCTGGTGGGAGTGAACTGCCGCTCATAAAAGGATATCTGTACTGCAGCTTCTTGATGAGCTCTTCAGGGGTAATAAATGTCCTGTATGTAGTCAGAAAGGCTTCACAGTACAGCACCAGATCTAGGCAAAAGAGCAAGAAAGCCTCAGTCAACCCTGCTTTCAGAAAAAGAACCTTCTTGTGGGGTTGAATGCAGATGTGCAGAGGATTTGGTGTGAGTGCACTTCCCAGAAATGCTGTGCTGTTGGTGCTTACCAGCAGATGGACCCTTTGGCACGACAGCAGCAGTGACACTGCCCTGTCCCCACCGGCCTGGCCCTGCCTCCCCCTTGCAGCACTCGGGCTTGTGCCTCATAAAAGGGTCAGTGAAAAACACCTGCTTGTGAGACAGGAGCCATCAATAATGTGTCAAGGAAAAACGTAGTTTAGACCTTGGGGATGCTTAAAAAAGAAGATCTGATGGCAAGAGGTGATGCCTGCTCTGTCTTTGCTGCTCAGGCAGGTCACTCTGCCCTCCCAATGAGGAACACACGTGTTTCAACACATGTCCTGCAGATCCTCTGCCCTTGCTGAATTCCAGGAAATTCATCCCAGGACAATGTACATAGAAGACTATTTCCAGCCAAAAGAAAAGCAAATTGCACTGCAAAAACTGATGCTGCCCCAACAGAGACATAGTGCACACAGTCAGCCTGTGCTAACTCATATGCAGGACAAGGTGCTGTAGGGCCTGGAATTTGCAAAGGCTTTGGGCATTATCATGGGCACAGAGGATGAATTTGAAGAAGCACAAATTGCAAACAGGAATGCAGATGCAGTCCCAATGCCTGGTCCCTGTGGAGAGGAGTGCCAAAACAGGAGCATCAGGCATTAGTGCCAGCACAAAGCAGGGGCAGGGCAGCAGGGGTGGCACCCTGCCCCTGCCAGGAGCTCTGCACCAAGGGCAGGCAGGGAGGAAGAGCTCCTGTTGTGCCTGCCCAGGCTGGGCTGTACATGCAGAGCTTGCTCCAGCCAGGACAGGCATCAGCCCATATCCACATGCTGTAACACCCAGCCACTGCTGGGAGGTGGGAAGGAGCAGGGCACAGAGGGAGAGCTCTGCCTCTCTACCTGCAGTGCTTCTCTTGGCAGGAACCTCACCTTCCTCCTGCTCTTAAATCAGGGAGTGCTGCTGCCTCTGGGTTACAGACAACAGAGACTGGGTGGTCACATCAGGGTGGAGCCCCAGGCCTTTTCCAGCTCTAACCCTGCACTCACAGCAAATGAGTGTGGCTGTGAGCACTTAACTGACCTGGGATTTTATTCCTGACGACCACAGGTCTCTCTTTATTCCTTATGCCATTTAGCTTTTTCAGAAAACTCAAATGGACAAGAAGCATCACGCAACAGGGCGTGGAGTCACATTTATTCTGGGTTCCCATCTGCCCAAAAGGCAACGTGAGGTAATACAGCTGGTCTGCTCTGGCACTTGAAGCTGCCAAGAAATTCATCTTTAAAGGAAAGCCTCTTAACTCTACCCCTCTGTGCCGTTTGGCTGATTGATTTACAAGCCTCGAATTCTTCTCATTGTAAGCTTAATTCATTAACCCTCTCAGTCACCCAAGCAGTGGGTTAGCATAGCACAAATTCCTCTGTGCTCATTCAGCTTGGCAGGCACTGGGAACTGTCGCCTGCCCGAGCTCCCTTCACCCAGATCTCCACAGCTGCACCACTGGGCACATAAAATCCTGCTCTAGCTTCTCCCAGCTCTGAAAGGTTCTCCACAGCTCTCACCCCACTGCTTGCAGAACCCGCAGAGCCCCCTGTTCATGAACTGGAGGTCCAGCACTCACTTCCCTTATCAAGCAGCTGTTTTTCAATAGGAAGAGCAGGGAAGTTTTTTGCTGTGATGCTTGTTCCAGAGAACAGAGCAGTTTCTCTATCCCACTTTCAGCATGTTTGTAAGGGGTATTTCCACCATTTCATTTAGACGATTTTCTTATATATTTCCAGCGGTACAATCAACTGCCTCCTCCTCTCTGGTGTGCTCCTAACTTTGGTCCTTTCTGCCTGGATTCCCATGCAGACTGGGAAACACAGCTGTCAGGGGAAGGATTTTTTTGCTAGCTGAATGGTGCTGGTAAGTAATTGCAAACATCTTATGCTACAGTAAAACCCCTGCCATTTAAAAACGTACATGAAAGATATTTCCCCTTTGACTATCAACCTCTAAACTACGAGCACTGAGTGATTCAGAGGGTTAGTGTTCTGCCTCCCAGGAGATAAGGAGATCAATCCTGGTTAAGGCCATCAGCATAAATGTGTTTGGCAGGTTCAAATCACTCTCTGGAAACACTGCAAAGGCTGTCTTTGCCACGGGTCTTGGAAAAGAGCTGCTTCATGTGTGTGGTGCCTGGGTTTGGACAGATGAAGAGGGGTTTTAACAAATCTGGAGCTAAGGGTTGCTAATGTGCCTTCTCCTCCCCCACATCTCTTCTTTTGTACTGTGGATTCCCTCTCTGAACTGGTCTGGGTGGCTGCCAGGACACAAGGGGTACAGAGTGGGACAGGAGGTGGCACAGTAAATTGAAAATATGGGGTGTCAGCAGAGCAGCACCCGAGCAGCCTGACAGTGCCCACAGACCCACACCAATACCCCTGTTTTCCTACTTTGATGCAACAGCCATTCCAGTAACTCCTACATCACCACTGCCCTGAAATTCAGAGGACAAGGAGCACCTCTGGAAACGAGATCCATGCCCGACAGGTCACACCTGCTCTCACAGAAGGCAGTGGCCCAGCTCAGCAGGTACAGGGACACAACACAGCACTGTCACTGCTGTGCCTCATCGGCCAGATCCAGGCAAGGGCTGGGAGGAGTTAATCCCATCCCTGCTGCTAAATGGAACCACCAGGGGCTTATCCAGCTTACCTCCATCTCCCACAGATAAACACAAGCCCCCAGGCTCAGAGGATCCCTGCAGACTCCCCAGCCCAGCTGTCTGTGGCCGTGGGGCAGAGGACAGGCAGCCAAAGCTGTGCCAGGCTGTGCCCCAGCCCTGCCCTGCTGCTCCACCCACCTTTCCTGTCGGTCTCTGTGGCGTGCACCAGCAGAATGTCCCCAGATCCACCACGGACATCTGGCCCATCATCCCCCTGCAAAGGGAACACAACCACGTTAGGCACGGCCCAAGCTCCCTCAGGCCTGGTTTAACATCAGCTGGCAGTGCACAAAATGTTCCTGGAATCCTGCTCACATCTGGGACGTGGACTTCAGTGCTGGGATAATCCTGGAATCTGAATAGAGCATTTGGTGCCCCAGATGAGGAGCTGGGCTGATCCTTACTCAGGGTCTCTGACCCCCTAAGGCCAGGTGGTGAAGCTCAGGGAAGGCTGAACCTTCTGCCCACAGGAGAATGAGCAGAAATGCCACAGATCCTCCCAGAAGACCATTAACAGGGCAGCAGCACTGTGTGAACTCTGTCTCAAAGTGCAGGAGCACGTAGCACAGTGGCTGTGGGGTGGGAGGTCATGCATTCAACTTGCATGTTCCTGGAACATCAAAACCCAGCCAGTTAATTCCCTAATCTGGAGCCATTTGGCCGGAGGTCACCTGAAACCATCCAATAACTGGCAGAAGAAAATTGCCCTGCTAATTGCTTGACCCCTGCATTATCACTCTCTAAAACACATCTTTCTTCTAGCTACTGCATTTCACAACTTAAAATATGCAAAACTGATCCACCACTCAGCCTGCAGTTCCCACACTGCAGGAAGCAGCTCACAGTAACAGTTCTATACTGCTTCAACTATGTAGATCATAAAGAAAATAAAGAAAAAGGATACTAAGACAGAGATCTGCTAGTCCCAAATGTTCAGAAATCACTGATTTTTAAATGTTTTTTTAAAGGAAACAATCCCTCAGAGGAGGATGGAGTTGTTCTGGCTTCGCTTAGGAATGTCTTTATCATTTCAACATGCAAAACAGCGAAACAATCATGCATTACAGCCATGGAGCAGCTCTGTCTTAAGATGTGAATTTTTCAGGTGACCCTCTGGCAAGACTCATGAAATACTACTTAGAGAACACGTAAAAGCTTCTCACTCTCCTGCACATCTCAGCTGACCAAAGAACACCCCTAAAGTGCCAGTAAATGATCCATCCTCTCTGTTTTCCAGCCAAGCCCCTGACAGTCTGAAAGCTTCAAAAGCCTGCATGTTCCCTCCAGCTGCATGTCACAGACAGCGTGGCTCAAGAGCACCGTGAGCAGAGCTGGCTGAGAGTGCACGCAAGGCTAGACACAAAGCCATTTCCCAAACACAGAAACAATTCCTCTGGCTGCTTCTCCACATCAGAAACATCATGTCCTGCTCATTCACCTGCTGAGCCTGCAGGCAGAGGGAAAGGCCATCACCCACACCTGCATGGATTGTGCTCAGGCTCTCAGGTGATTCCTTTCAGACTGTCAGAGGCTGAAGAGGTGGGAAGGGGCAGACTGGGAAAAGGGCACAGGATGTGCTGGTTTTTAGGGAGACATCTCACCATTTGTTAAACCCATTCGTTGCTGGTGCTCCCTGCCTGTACCAGCATCTCATACTTTAACAGCAGCCTTCACACACACCCCACTTCTGCTGCAACCTAGTTTTTCCTGTCTAATAAAAGGTGATGCCTTGTTTGTGCACACAGAGAATCAGATTTCAACTCAGAGTAAACCAAAGAGTATGAAAACAAACTCTGAATGCACCTACCTCTTGCTTCAGTGTTAATCTAGACATGATTTCACTGTGGTCAATAAGGGACAGCTCATCTACCTCTTCCTCCAGCTGTGATGACTCCAAAGCATCTGGTGACTGTGGCTGCCTGTGAAAAAAAAGGGAAATAACCTTCATCAAATGACAGTAAGTACACAGAGACTCTGGAGGTAAATCTTTTGCAAACAAGCCCAAATGTCTCTCTCCAACTCTGTTGCTTTGTGCATCTCTTGAAAAAGAGAAAGATAAACCTTTAGGACATCAACACTTGTCTGTCTGCATTTCTGGCAGACAGGATTTTACTATAAGTACACACTTCCATGTCTCCTTAATCCACCAAATTTTTAGTGCACACAAATCTAAGCCCTTCCTCAAGTGTATAGAGAACTGAGCACACTCTACTCATACACATCTTAGTCAGTTCATGACCCGTTGTGCTGAGACAAGGGGAGATGACAGGCTCTTGTGCTGCAGGAAAAATAGAGCAGAAAATCATGACCATTTTTTCGGTGTACATCCCCCTCTAGAATTCCTACCCCCAAAGGCTGGTACTCTTGTGCCAGGACATGCCCTCTCTGTGCCTGTATTTCTAAAAAAAACCCCAAAAACCAAAAATGAAGTCATTATGTTCTTCATAGCTTTCCCCAGGCCAAAATCCGGTGCACAGTCAGTATTTTGGGTAGATAGTGAGCTTTGCAGAGCACTCTTGTGTTGTCTCCTTCACTGCAGGGATTAAAACCCTCAAACCAACTGCAGGAAAACGGGGGGGAGGGAAGTTGATTGTCACACACAAATCAAGGCTGTTCTCTGTTTTTGCTTCAGAAATGCAATTGCAGAGCAATCTCGAGCAGCAGGGAAGCACTCACTCCACTCCTCCTGAAGCCCATCTGTTACAGCTTGCACCTCTTCATTTACATAGGCAAATGACAGCTAAGAGCATTAGAAGGGATATAAAGCCTCCTGCTCCGGGGCCTCAGCCAGCCCCTAACTAGCAGGGTTAGGAAGAATTTCCCTCTGGAAGACAATTCCAAACAGCAATACAGACTCTTTTCACACATTTCCCTGAAGCAGGAGGGAGCAGCCAGTGTCAGGGACTGAGGATGCTAACATAGGCTGCATTAACCCAGTGGGCTCCCTGAGCTCAGCAAGGACATCTTGTCAGGGTTCTCCTCGTTCAGAAGGATCCCACCAGGCACTGGCTGTGCAAAAAAAGTGAGCTTAGAAATTTACACAACATGGAGGAGGTTTAGGGCACACCAGGCACCCCAAGGATGGTCTGGTAGAGGGGATGTTGGGGCTCTGCACCCTTTGAACCTGGAAGGAGGACACCAGGGGGTCAAGGCTCACCTTTCAGCACCATCTTTGCCCTCCTTCCCCATGGCACTGCTGTTCAAAGCCGAGTCTTTGGAGTGGCCGTCTTTGACAGGCGGAGATTCCTGCCAAGAGAAAGGAGTTCTTCATCATTACACGGGGTCCTTGAGCCCAGCCAGCCTTGCATTTACAGTCTGCCTGCCTCTAAATGGCCCTTTACTGTAAATTCCTACAGAGCAGTTAAAGATTGATGCAAGTTAATGCCAAATGCCAGGAAAACACAGAAGTTAATCAGACAGGAAATTTGGGACCATCTCTGGAGACTAGTGTAATTAGTACTGTTTGCTTTTAACATTGTGAAATGATGCTGAAAGTTACAACACAAGTCAGCTGTTGTCTTGGATTTTAACCCTCTCATGACCTTTTATTTTTCCTCCAGCCCTTCCTGCTGAAATACACTTTGCCTCCTGCTTTAATCCAAAGAGACACAATCAGCTCTAAGCTCTCCAGTTTCAGTTCCCCTCCTGACCACAGCCCCCCTGCCTCAGGGGTGGATGCTCACTGCCTCCTACCTCCCTTCTCTCCCATCAGAAGAGGTTTTGCAATGATGCAACGTTTCCACTCCACGACTCAGGGCTGTGGAAATGAGGCTAATGCAAAAAAGCAGAACCAGCTGAACCCGCGGCATGGAACAGCAGGTAGAGAGCTCAGAGCAAAGATACAGCATTTTAAATTAGCCATTTATTAAGGAGACAAATAGCCATGAACAGCAAATGGGAATATTAATCCAACAGTGTCGGAGTTCAGAATTATTTAACATCATGCAGAGTGAAGCTAGTGAGCAGACAGGACTGAAACCACCTCCGTGCTATCCACTCAGCATGGAAACACCCTGCTGAGCCGGGGTTTCTTGGTGTCTGCAGGATTTTTCCAGGCTCTTATCTGCAAATCCCTTTGCTTCAAAGTTGACAACCCACTCACAGCTGCCCAAAAGGATGGGCCTGCCCAGATGTGTCTCCTGAGGGGAAGTGATGGGAGCACTATCTCTTGGTGTATTCAACACCACCATGGATAAAGGTCTTGGGGACATCCTGCAGGAGATGTGCCTTCCAAGAGGAGGGCAGGCAAAAGGATCACCACGGACTCCTGCCAGTTTCCTATGACCCAACAGGAAGATGAGACCTCCCTGGAATGGAAAACGCCCTGGCTCCTCTAGGAAACATCTAAGATACAAGGCTTGAGTAAAGGAAGAAACAGTGCGTGAGTACAATGCTGAATCAATCATTTACTTTGCAACCAAACAGTGAAGGAAAAAAATAAGTATTTAGTGCTAGCATTTAGGCTTTCTGTATTAAAAAGGGAAGGCAAAGCAGTTACAAGAAAAGATGTGGCCCAGGATGGCTCAGGGTGCAGCTCTCTAGAAGGGAACTTCACGCAAGCAGCTCCGAGCAGCCAGTGAAGCGCAGAGGAAACAGCGCGGCAGGAGAAGCCATCCCTGACCCCAAAAACATCTCCTGCTCTGCACCTGCACCGAGAGGGCCCCCAAACCTGCAGCCAGGAGTGGGAAAGCAGAGGGATGGCTGGGAGCCGGGGCAGCAGGACGGACAGGGAGCTCCAGGGTGTGCAGAAGAGGCCGGTGCCAAGCGCGTGAGCCCCGGCGTGAGCTCGGCATGCACCAGGCAGCCCCTCCCGGGGCTCTCCGGGCTGTTACTTACTCCTTCAGAGCCTGGGAGTTCCCCGTTGCTCTGGCCAGAGGAATACAGATTGACATATTCACCCTCACCAGCATCCTCACTGGCGTTTTCACTCTGAGGGAGACAGGATGAAAGGAAATACGTGATGGTGCCCCTCACCAGCGCTTCACAGCAGAGAGAGCCGGGGAGCAGAACTGCCCTCGGCAGCTGCTGGCACCTCCCTCGGAGCTGTTCTCTGCGGCCAACAGCAGCCACTGAGGCTGCACCATCCTGGGGGTCACTATTTCTGGCTCTGGAGGACTATCCTGAAGGCCCTGGGCAGCAGCAGGCACTGCTTTGCAAGAGCTGTGGACTCCAGGTGGGACCGCCAAGGTGCAGCAGGAGGATTTCAAGGTGCTGGAAGTGGAATATTCAGAGCTGGACACAGAGCTCCTGTCCTACCCAGGGCAGTCCTGCTGAGCACAGACCAGCCCTCAGCCCCACGGGCATCAAAGGTACCCCCCAAAGTAGGCTACAACAGTAGTAGGCTACATGGACTAGACCCATCATGCCACAATAAACCAAACCCGAGGCCTTCTGGGATATAACAAGGACCTGGTGCAAGGAAGATGCAAAGCAAGGTCACATCCAAAGTGTGAAAAGCTGCACATTTACTCTGTAATCAGTGACCCTCTTCCAAACTTGGCAGAGAGGCAGCACTGGCGTGCCCTGTGCTGACAGCTCTAATCCCATCAACTCTCGGCTCCGAAGCAGACGAAAGAGGAACTGTCTTGAAAATGAGGTGTTCAAAAAAGGATCTGTAATGGACAGACCTGCTCAGTGATGTGCAAAGTGATCTGGGACCTCAAACTAGCAGAGTGGGAACAGTGTTAGCCTCACTTCACCAACATGTGACAACCTGCCACCAAACACACAGCTGGGGCTGGTGGGAACTGGGAAGAGCAGGAACCTGGAGAGAACAAGAGGTTTTATGCACAGGAGAGACAGAGCTGGACTGTACCCACTGCTCCTGGTGACTCAGGAGGGAGCAGGTGGCAACTGCAGGATGCAGTTCATGCTGCTAGGAGCCTGCATTTCATAACTACCAACCTCACAAAACACTCCTTTACCTCCTTCAGCTTTATCTTACACTTGCAGGAAGCTACAGCCAACTTTCCCCCTTCACCAGCATTTGACATTTTGTGCTTCCTACATATATGTAACATTTTCTAAAACCTGCTGAGGTTGTCTATTTTTTTTTCCTATCCATTTTTATATGAAATTTCTTCCCTGCGATTCACACACATTTGGAAACCAGAGCAGACCACAATTTAGCATGTATTAATACAAGAGACATTTTGTTTAAAAGAAAAACCCCACCAAATAAAGGCAGCCTTGCGTTAAGGTGCGTTATCATCCCTTAGGATAGTCTCACCGAAGGCGTCTGGAGAGAATCAGTGAAAGAGGTTTCAGAAGGAAGGCAGACAGGAGCATTCCCGTTAAAGCTGCTCTCCTGAGAAGAGGAGTTTGGCACATCCACAGTGCTGGGTGACTGGCTGGCTGCAGCGGGCACCGCTAGGTCGGGGCTCTGGGACAGATGGACGGGCGGGAAGGGCGGGGTGGAGCAGGAGGTGGAGGTAGAAGAGAGGAAAGGAGGTATGGAGACTTGGTTGTGAGGCACAAAGTCCTGGGAGTAGGACCTAAACACAGATTTGTACTGCAGGACGCAGAGACACAACACAAAAACAAGGAAGATGGGGAAAGGAAAGAGACACAGACAAAAGAAAAAGTAATTAGATTGGCAGCAGCATAGCAGTGACAGCACAAGGCATTTCTAACACAGGCAGCACTATTTTACCATCCACATGTAAAAGCAGGAACTGCTACCTGAGATACAAGCCAGGTTTTTCCTGGAGAGCCGTGTTCTTGCACCAACAGCAGCCTGGCTGCTCATCTCACCAAGGGAAAGTGAGCAGCAAGGTGTGACCTGCAGGTATCCAGCCTTTGCTGGGCAGGGGAAAACCTGGGCAGCTCAGAACTGCTAATGCAGTGACCCTGAAAATCACCTGAGTGAAGGAAAGGATGTGAAGGCACACAGAAAGCACAACTCTGAGCATGCTGGAAGTGTCTACATAGAGAAAACTACTTCAAGTGCTTATTGCTTTTCTGGGATTTTCCACAGGATCCAAATTTAAGATGCTTTTTGCTCCAGCCCTGTAATTTAACAGCTACTGTGTCGAGTCTGTTCCAGAACACACAGCTCCCAGGGAGGAGTGGCTGGATACTGCCTTCAAAGTTACACTGAAGGATAAAGAAGATTATGCTGCTACTCCTTCCCATTCGTGAAAAACAGGGAGCAAAAATGGTAATTGCCCTCCGGAGTGATGAATTCCTTATCAAACCAATCCTTTAATGCCTTGAAGAGTCAGCTGAAGAGATGAAAAGAGATCATCTGCGTAAAGCTTTCTTTCACTATCTCTCCTAATCATCAGATTACTGTTCAGATAATATTAAACAGGGTGCAGTGGGAATATATTGTGCCAAGAAAAACAAGAGCAACCCTCTGTCTTTTAACATCTGGTGCTGGTAAGATTTGCCATCAGGGTAAGTCCAAAACAAAGCTGACTACCATTAAAAAAAAAAAAAAAAGACAATAATGCTAAATCTGCTAGAGAGGAGTTTATTTTAAAACTTGCAAAGCTGGTCATAGTCAAGTGGACAGAAAGAAGAATCACATCATCCAAAAAACCCCAGGCTGGAATGCAGTTGTGGTGCTGCTCTGTTGAGGGATCTGCTACAGAAAGACGGTGCAGTACAGAGCTCTCAAGAAGCACTGACACAACTTGCTCAAACCAGGCTGAAAAGTGACACCACTGTGATGTAGAAAGAAAGGGAATCAAAGGCAGGAATTGGAGAATTCAGGCTACATTTTCTCAGGAGAGTTGAGCAGTTAAGAAAAAGCAAAGCTTAGTCCATCACCTGAGCCCCAGCAGCAGCACCCAGCTCAGCAGTGGTATTTTTGTTTCTACCTAGGAAAGATGTAGGCTTAAAAATTTAAACTGAGAACAGCCTCAGGCCAGAAGCCTGGTCAAAAAAAAAAACTTTTCCACTACAAAGGGAAGGAAATGTAAAGGTCAATGAGGAGACTTTACCTTCCACCACCTTAATCCTTGAGTGGCTGTGCCTTGTGCCTTGCATGGAGTCCAGCAGTGCTCCGGGTGTATTCTCAGGGCCCAAAACAAATTGCAGGCCATAATACAGAGGAGAGGAGGGGGATGCTTTGGAAAGAGAGCTTAAAAGACTACTGAAAAATAATTAAAATGCAAATCCCCTCCATGTGCCTGTGGCTAGAAGGAGACTGGCTCCAGGACAGGCTCCTCTCTCTTCCTGCCCGTTTCTTTCCGGATGAGCAGCGCCGGCTCCAGGGACACTGTCAGCTTTTGGAGCTGCCTCAGTAACAATGACAAGTCTAATCTCTGTATTTACTTTCTGCCTGGATAAATGCTCTACATTTATTCATTTTCACTTGCATGGCACAAACCACTAAATCCCTCGTAAGACGCCGGGTTCATGACATCATCTTGGCTCAGCAGATTCATTATGCCTGCCTGGTATTTCATGATCTCACTGGCACTAATACTCCAATGATCACCCCAAGTCCCAGCCTAGACCCCAAACCACTGCTCAACAGCTCTAGAAGGCACTCAAAAAAGCTGCTGTGCTGATAAGAAGATCCTTTGCTCCTGTAGAGGAAATAATTAGCTGCAGCAGAAGCCCTGTGCCAGCTCCCCCATTGCTGGACTTCCTGCACCCCCATGACACAGGCGGCACACGCTGTCCTTCACTTTGTAGTTGATGGACATCTTCCACCCAGGAGGTCCAGGGGGTTTTGTCCCTGACCTGCTGAACCCAGAGGAAAAGCCAGGCTGTTGCAAAGCAGCAGTGGAGCTCACGCAGGGCAGGAGTGAAAGGAAATGACTGTCCTCAGCCAAGTCACTCTGGGACAAGCAGAGCCCTGCGTGAGGCGCTGGCAGGGTTAGCTCAGGGCAGCCTGCACCAGCAGCTCAGGGAGATGAGTTACTGCTCCTGGGGCAGGAACATTTGCACAGCTCCTGCCTCGAGGAGCTTCACACACATTAATCCTAATTTGAAGGCAATTTAGACCTAAATATAACATTACATTGAAGAAATGTTAGAAGTTTGAATGCAGATAAGTCAGTATTGATAATCACTGTATGTTTCTCTCTCCCTGGTCTCATAATACACCTTCAGAACAACTTCTTGGCACGAGATATGTTGAAAATGCCAGTGTAAGGGCCAGGTACCCATGAAAATGCATTAATCTTCATTATGTGATCCGTGAACAATCATTTAAGGATGCAGACAGGCTCTCAGCATGCCGCTAACAAAGGGAACAGAGCAGAGAAGCCTTTGGTGTGCTGGCATTAATTAGTCAGCCTGCTCTCAACTTCCAATCTTGTTGTAAAGTTGCATCTTTTAGAAAGGGAGCCAGGGAGCCCCCTCCTTCCTCTGGAGCCTGCAAGCAGCTCTGGAATTCCAGTTATGCAGCCGTGCTGGGATAAGAGCCAAGAGTGAAACATACTTTTCAAAGGGAAAAAAACCCACCCTGCAGTGGAGATGATGTCCATATGGCACCCATTCCTGCTGCTCCCCAGCCTGGCCCAGCCCAGCCAGCAGCTGCCCCAGGAATTGCAGCAATGGCTTCCATGGGATCTGGGTGTTGTCCATCCCCTGGAAGCCTTGTCATCCTCTAAAATGAATACTCTTTGGGGAGAGGACAGTCCATTCAACACAATTGTCACAAGGAAACGAGCCATCCTTTAGTGCTCCCCACAAGAGGCAACAGTTTATCTTGGAAACAAATCAGTGCTTGTTTTAATCAGCTCCTCAGAGGTTTCCTGCAGGGTCAGTCAGGCCTCGGCTATGGCTTCACGGACACAACCTCCTACTCCATGGCTTTGCTTTAAGTGAAGTACTTCCAAATAACTTCTGGGAAAGCTACAAAACAGGGTGCAACAGGAATCTATGGGAAAGGATGCTCTCCTGTACCCAAACTCTGGCCACACTGCCAGCTCCCACCCCAGGACCAGAAGAGGGACTCCCAGCATGAGTGACCAGGATCTGTGACAGCAAACGGCCGAGACAGGGAGAAGAGAGAGCTCCCTCTCCTCTCACCAGGGCAGGGGTTTTTAAAAAGACCTCTCTGCCACTTGGGAAGTGCTTGCACAAAGCCAGCTTTGAGCTGGGAGCAATCTCATCTCCTGGGAACAGCAGGAAGCAAACGTGCCTGGCCCTGAACATTTACCACACACCGTGACACACAGAGGCCTCCCAGAGACAGCATCTTTCAACCTTTTCAATTTGCTGCCTTTGATTTTTGGCATCTGTGAGTATTTCAGAACAGCTTTCCATCATTAGAAGCCTTGTTCCAGAATGTCCCAAAGGTCAGTGACATTCTGGCTGTTTATTTGGATTAGATGGCAGGACATAAGCACTTTTTTCTATTAAAACTTGTTTCAGGAGAGATGCTTCTTCCCACTCACTAGGCATGGCTGACCACAGCTAACAGGGAGACAGGAGTATATATGCAGAGAGTCAGTGGTTGCAAGTTACAGCAGTCTCCAGCCCAAATCCAAAGTTGAATTCAATTATATGGCTGAGAGAGCATCTGCAGCATCAGCAGACACAGTCTTTACCTTTTAAGCACAGCCTTCTCAGTTACCCTATGGACTTCTGCCAAATTAATCTGCCATCCTGCCAGACACTCCCAGATCAGGTAGAGCATCAGATTCCCAAAGTACGAAGCTATCAGAGGAAAGGATCAATCTTTCAGATCTCCTCTGCTAATGTTATTAAGGGAACTATGTGGGCAATGTGCCAGAACTGGATGCCCAAATTGTAACAGTACAGAACTATGTTCACAAAATACTGGGTGTTGCAAAGTCATTAGACCCTAAGAATATAATTGCACAGACAACTATTTGAAAAGACTTCCTATCTCATAACACAATGCTGGGCTTCCAGGTACTTTTGCTAATGAGGAAGGAAATGCTCCTGCAATGAATGGCTGGAAACACAAGCTGCCAACAGAATGGCTTCAAGCACTGCCACAGGAAAGGCAGCAACTCCTCAGGCTGGAATGTTTCTCAGCAAGGCCTCTGACCTGGCTGCAGAGCTGACCTCCCTGGTTTTAATTGATGGCAACCACAGTATAGGGATGGATGGGGCTTCTTGTGTCTCCTGGCTTCTGCACAAGAAAACACAAAATCCAAACTTTTCCTCGTGGAGGAGAGATTCCTGCATGTCTTTGCAACAGAACAAATAAGGGGGCAGCAGGGGAAGAAAACCTTTGTAAGATTTATTAGCCACGCTGTCACGCATCCCTCTTTGGAAAATATCAGAATTCAATTCTGTTGCACCTACAGCATCAACTCTTTAGCTTGTGGACAAACCCAGATCAAGATGGCAGATCTGGAAAAGACAGAGTCTGGAGACCAAGACAAGACTTCTAAAAGATCAGTCACATGAAAAACATGGGGTGTGTGGCCTATGAAGTCAACATGGGACTGGTCAGAAAGACCTACAGCGACCTGCAGTGTTCCAACTGCGAGGAAAATGTATGAACCCCCAGAGGAAGTGGTTTCCACCACCCCAGAAGATCCAGTGATGCCAGCAGACACCAGCACTATTAATGTCAGTGTCCAGGCCTGCCACGGGCAGTGGAAATGAACACAAACACAGAAAGAATGCTAAACAGGAAAGGCAAAACAATACCTAAGTCTGAGCAGCTGGTTAAAGGGATGCAAACCTTTTCAGTCCCCCTTCCCTCTGCTCCAAATTAAGGAGGCAAAACTTTAAGACAGAAACGAGCAAACACGTTATGACTTCCCAGCTGTGGCTCTCACCATATGAATGGAAACAGCTCAGTCTCTGCTGAGGCCAGAGCCTGGTGTGTGCTGCAGGCTGGAAGTGAGCTCCTGGAACGGGAACAAGGCAGGGAAAACGTGGGAAGCACATGGCTGCACCGTGCACGCCTTTAATCACTTATCTGACCCCCCTTCTCCTGAACATACGTTAGCACGCACACAAGAAAGAAGAACAGTTGCTGTGAATTTTCTGTGCACTTGCTCAATTTGCTCAAGAATGGTGAGAACAAGTGAGAACAGAAGCGCTGAACTGGAGCTTTCATAAGGAAATCACTTGCACCTTCTGCTGGAACCTGACAGCCAATTGGCTTCTGGTAAATTACCAGAAATGTTTATTAATTAAAAAGAAAATATAGGAAAAAACCCAACATTTTGAGAAAGGCAACTTATTCCTCCACAGTGAAGGATGCAGCCAAATTTCCACTAGTGGCATGTACATGCCTTGGAGATTCAACTGTTCCTTGTTTCAGTGAGGAAAGGCTTCCACAAGACTTTGTGCAGCCCTTGGTGCAAAAGCTGTGGATGGGCAGCAGTGGAGCTCGCTGCTGGGTATTTCCTCTCCCACTGCAGAGCTCTCCAGCTGCCAGGAAGTAACGAGATTTCAAGATCTGATTATTCCTGCTGCCCACCCATTTCCAGGCAAACAGCACAAGGATTGATTAAACCATGGGACAACAGCTCTGTGCTCACAAGAAGGGAGGGAGGTGATCAGCTGGAGAGAAACTACTGCCAACCCCAGAAGGATGATGCCTTCTTGTTGCAAACCTCTTCCTCACTGCTTGGAACTTTCAAAAGAGGTGGGAATCCCTTGAATGATTCTCGACAGTACAATCCAGTTGTCCCCCCAGTGTGGGATTTAATGGCTCAGCTGTCCATGGGATGGGGAACATGATGCAGTTCCTTAAAACACCAGCCCACACTACCAACACAAGCCCTGCTGGCACGGAGGCCAGACACGAGTCAGACTTGGATAAAAAACAGCCCAACTTGCCAAACCTATGAGGTCTGATCCAGTTGCTCAAGATCTGCCTCTATCCAGTAAAAGCTATTACCTCTGACACAATTTCCTGCAAAGGAGGGAAAAGCACAATTAGTGGGCTGACAGAGCAGCGGTGGCAGCTGGGCTGCAACAGCCCCTGCAGTGCTGACTGGAGAGAAAGCAGTCAGGGCTCTAGAAAAATTCACCCATTAAAATTAAAAGATGCTCTGAACAACTTCACCTCTTTTCTGCTGTTCGAAAACAGTTTGTTAAGCCATGTAAATCAGGAGTAAGGCACTAATCCTTCACCTGGAGCACAGAGCTAAGGGGATAACAAGCAGAACGTGGTGCTGGCTTGGCCTCCCTGCTGCTGGCATGGGAACAGATGGGGACAGGGACAGGTCCTCCCTGGCAGTGACTCCTGTGGCCTCCCCAGGCCAGTCTCCAGGGAAGGAAAAAAAATCACAGGGCACTTTGTGAAAACAGGCTACACTTGCAGAGCCTTGCTGACACTGGGTCAGTGGCCAGACATCAAGTTGAGCAGCTTGGAATTCCTGCTATTGATCCAAGGAGGTTTTTGCTTCCTGTGCAGAATGAGAACAGTTTATGTAGGAGACATGTAATTTTAGGAGATCTGATACCCACTGCTGCTAGCTGGGTACACAAGAGGCCAAGTGCTCAGCTGGCAGTGCCTGGAAGGTGTGCTCTCCCTCATTGGGGCTGGTGGCAGCTAATGCTGATTTTTGCCAGGTTTGTTGTTCACCCTTTCTCTAGGGAGAGAGGAGAAATGAAGACAAGAGCACATAAGGAGCAGAGCAGCAGGCTGAATGCTCCTGGTGCAGCTCGTGGCATCCCTTGAGCGAAACCTCCTGGGGCAGATTGCAGGAGGGGCTCTGCTCCTTCCAGTGCTGATGGAGGGTGTCACCCTGGGAGGGATCCAAACCCCCACAGCTGTGTCACAACTCTGTCTTATTAGGGATAGGGCAAATGGAATAAACTGTGGTTATGGTATTACATGGGTCAGCTATGATGCATGTAAGGATATTGGTATTTTCTATCTCAAAGAGACACTTTCATAGTGAAAATCTCATTTTTGGCTGTGAAAAAATAGACCAGATAGAGTAATGAAACTATGAAATTATCCTAATTTAAAGGCACTAATGGAAAAATCACCATTTTTAATTCAGCTTATTTCCTTTGTGCATTTGACAGTGCACTGTCTCATTGTTCTCATTGTTCCTCATGCTCCAGCCATTTATTTTACCCCTCACCAAATCCTTGCAAAAATGAGTAAGGATTTTTTAATGAAGTTTTAATATTTCTTAAAATAATATATTCACAGTAATGTAGTCCAAAGTGAGATGAGAATGGGTCAGAGCAATTTAATAGGTAGTAACCATTTAATCCAACAAGGACGCCTTTTTAAATCAAAGTGCCCACGTATTTTTAGAACATTATAGAACATATTTATAGCCTCTCAATTAAATCAAAAATAGTCAGGTACTTTTATCTAGTCCTACAGTTCCATGTTTTGCTAGCAAGGACCACTACCAAGTAAGAGAACTGTACAATTCAGGACTTTTACTTCAAATTTTAGAACTGTTTACCACAAATTTATGCAAACACTAACCTTGCCACCCCTCAGCCTTTTCATCTGTGCAGCAAAACTGCTCTCTCTCACACAAGTGGAAGCGAAAAGCTTTCATTCATGGCTTGTGAAGTAGCTCTACTTGTAAAGCACTTGAATACTTTCTTCTTTGGACCAGTGATTATCACTAATTTTTAAAGAATGAGTAAGTGCTGAAATGGGAAGATAGCAGTGGCACAGTGGGAGGATACTGTTTTCAAACATTTAATATTAAACTAATGGAACACTTTGGAATCTTCTTAAGTCTTGTCTGATAATTTCTTCTCCAGAAGAAGACTAATTTACTAAACATCCAGGTCACTGTCAAAAACCAGTGTATTCTCACTTGTCATCACATGGCAATCAGAGCATAACCACATAGTTTTACATGAAAACGAGCCCCACACTGATGAGCTGGTGGAATCCCATGGCTGAGTTTAATTTCATTATAATAACACTTTGTTATTACTACCATTTAATTTAAGCAGCTGATCAGAGATTTAAGCAGTGCTCTAATACTATTTTGATTTAAATTATTTCCAGCTCCTCCTGCCATTTTCTCCTCAGGCTGCTCACAAGTGCTGTAGGAGAGAAAACCCTGCTCATCCATCAGCAAATCATACAGGCAAACTGAGCTTGTTTGGGACCATGGAGATGTGAAGGGAAGCAGACAGGCAAAAATGAGGTGGAAGATATAGTAGAGGCTGTTTTCTAGAAATAAAAATTAAAGAGCTGCAGCCCCTGTTCCACATGTTTGACTAAATCTATGGATTTTGGGGACAGCATCTTGTTATTTCTCCCAAGGCCAGGCTCACACAGCAGCCTTTAATTGACTCATCCACATCACTGGCATTATGCAATAGGACAAAAAAGACTTTGCAGCTCCAACGTGCAGCCTGGGGCACACAGAGGTCACAGGAGTGTGCCTGGGCACACAGACCAGCTCTCCTTCCTCAGTCTCCTGCCACAAATGTCAACATGGACATGTCATATGAAGAAAGCTACACCTGCCCTGGCTTCACTTGGTGAGATTTACACTTGGTGAGATTTACACACCGTCTCTCCCACCTGGCTGGCGACTACAGGAGCTCAAAAGCCCCCAAAGGAACCTCCACCTTGACCTGAGAGGGCAAGCAGAGAAGTGGCACAGCAGGGATGAGCAGTAGGACAATACCCCGGTGTTCCAAGCGCAGAGAACTCACCGAGTGCACAGGAAAGGAGCTGTGCCGGCTGAGAAAGGAGTTAGAGACTGACATAGTGAGGCCCTGAGTGGCACCGCAGTCCTCGGGGGTGAAGGGCACTTTAGGCTGCTGGACACAGTAGGAGACAGAAGAGAAAGAAGAGGCAGCATAGGAGGCCTGCTGAGGAGGGGGGAGAAAGCAGGAGACACAGACACAGAGAAAGAGAGCACAGAAAAGGTGATGAATAAAGGGCAAGAAATGCTAGCTGTAAAACAATGCATATAATGGCTGGCTAAACAAACAGCTATTCATGCAGCTCATCAGAGCCAGACACACCAATATCCCTTCCTTGAGCTCAAGAGGCACGACAAAAATCACAGTTCAAATCGTCTTTGTTTCACAAATCCCTTAAAAAATGAACTCCTGCCTCCCCCTCCCCGCTCACCCGTGGACAGCTGCTGCTGGCACAGACAAGCTGCTCCTGGCTGCCCTTTTGTGCCCCTGCCGTGGGGGCAGACACCCAAAGGAGGAACTGCCTCTGAGCACACAGTTCTTGCACATTACTACTTTTTTCTGGCAACCTGCAGATTGGGAACTTGGCCTCTCCGGTGGATCCTCACTGGTACTGCTGTGAGACTGGGTGACAGTGACATCCTGCCATTTCTCTGCCCAGTCCAAGATTATAATCATTTGCCCAGGAGGCAGCTATTACACCCTAAGTGACAAATCCCAGCAAGGAATTTCTCCTGAATTCTCCTGTGGTAGGGAGACTGAGAGAGGATAAGGTATATTCAGGCTTTCTCAGACTTGTTGAATAAAACATACAATGTAAGCATACAATCTTATTTTTGATTAAGATCTGAAGCTGACAAGAAAGGACTTCCTCATTATTATATTACAGAAGAGTCCATCCAGCAAAATTTGCTGCTGCTAAAGCAGCTGATGCCCATTTGGTGCCCAAATAAAATCTCCCAGGGCAGCAGGAGCAGAGGAACAAGAGTCTGGTGGCTTTTACAGGGACTGTGGTATATAAGCCATCACCTGCTTGCACCTCTTTCCCAACAGAGGGATGAAGGGAGGGAGGCTGCACTTGAAGAAACCTTTGCTTCAGGGGAACTGCAAGCAACACCTTGATGGTATCAGCTTGTAAAATGACAAAAATGGCCAGCAGGCAAAGCAGTGACATCTTGGCTGTCCAGAAAATGATTAAAGGGGAGCAAAGAAATGCTTTGCTTCAGCCATCACATTCAGGACAGGAGAAAAATTTCCCTTCTGCACAATGGCTGCAGCAAATCTGTGCTTTGCAAACTCTGACCATGACTGTGCAGCCCAAGTGACCTCTAGAAATGTCACTGAAGTGCAGCCACCTCCAGGAGGGAAAGGCAGGCAAGGGACTGCAAGGTACAAGTGACAGTGCAAGGGTCACACTGATGGGGACCACGGACCCTGGAGAACTGCCTGATCCTCCAGAGATGAGTCCTGTAGACTCTTTAGTATTTAAGGTCTTGTCCCCAGAAATAATTAATGCATACTACCCAGTTCAGCTTAGCCAAAAATGTCACTTTATCTTTTTAGGACTCCTACTTGCATCACAGGAATGTAGTTATGCAAATCCCAAAATTAGAGTTAAAAAGTAACACTCTGGGGCACGTACAATATGAAGAAATATTGCAAGAGTCACCCTCACAATGGTAAGACCACGGCTCTGTTCCCACATTTCCTCCTATCTTGTTAATGCCATGGCAAATTTAAGTGAGCTACATCAGAACAAAATAATTTTTTTTTTAAACAGAACAAATAAGATAATTAATATAAACAAAATACCTTAGGTTGGAGTTAGGAAAAAAAAAAGAGAGAGAGAAAAGAAATTAATGAAAACCCTTTAAAGGAAATGGGACAAAATCCCACCCCTCCACTGAGGTTGGAAACAAAACTGCTGCTGCCATCAGTGAGGTCAGGATTTCATTCCCCACATGGAAAACGACCCTTTCTGTGCTGTTAAACCCACCACCCACACACATGTGGATGTGCTTTTCCCTGCTGGCAGCCTGGGGGCCAGCAGAACACCAAGAAACAGGTAAAATCCTCACTCACACAAGGGGACTAAGGTGAAAGAAACATGAGTGAAGCAGTGGCTGTACCAAAGGTCTGTGCATGACAACATAACAGCAGTTATTCTGTTTAAGCAGTTATTATTAGTGGCATCTCTGACAACAGTTTCAAAACAGCAGTGGGAACAACAGTGCAGCAACCTCTTGAAAATAGTGTTGCTCAGTGTGTCAAAATCTTCCAAGCAGTTGTCGTTACACAAGCCTGGCACAGATTCAGCCCTGCCATGTGGACGACAAACGTTTCATTTTTAGGGCATTTTAGGACTTTCAAAGCTTACAGGGAACGGTCTGAACGTGGAGTTGGAAAGCAGCAAAAAAAAAAATACATGATGCAAAATGCCTGAAACCATGTTCACAAGCTGCCAAGGAGCACGATGCGAGACAGCAGTGAGACATCCTCCCACCAGCTCTGCCTGTCAGAACCAGGAGCAGGGAGAGCAGAGCTGCTCCTGGTGGCCCTGCCAGGTGTCCCCAGGGTGTCACTCACCAGCTGCCGCTGCTTGGGTGGGAGAGCAGGAGGAGGTGCCAGATCTTGAGAGGAGTCTAAGCTGATAAAGGAGTCATTGATCCCGTAGACTTCCCTGAGGTACTTGTTCTTCTTCTGGTAGATGTGCTCGTTCTGAGGGGTCTGGTAGAACATGGACGGCTGCGGCTCTGAGTAGTCCTCCACAAACTGCATGTAGGCCATCACTGCAAGGCAAAGAGAGCTGACACTCACTGTCCTGCTCTGCAAACCCCAGCTGAGGGTCAGCAGGCAGCTGCTTGTCCTCAGAAGGGCACCCACAGCCGCCATCCACCTTGTAAATGCAAATATTCCTCCTGTGAGCCAGCACACAACAAGCACCATCCCAGGCCACAAACAGAGCTGATAATACTCTGGAACCAGTGAGCTCTTGAGAAGTCTCATTCACTGATGCTTAGCCCAAATCCTCACCTATTCCATGGCAATTCTGAGAATATTCCTCAACAGCTAATGTCCAAAGTCACCAAAAAAAAAAAAAAACCCAGAATAGTGTCAGTCTGCTTTTTAAGAGTGTAACAATGCAACCTGGACAATAAATCTCTAATAATTCTTGTGCCCACAGTAAGTCTCATATCTGCAGTCAGCAAGATTTCTAGAACCAGGAGGCATACAGTGTTTCTCCATTCTAGCAATTCTCCATTCTCCATTGTAGTGAGAGAACACCTGCCTGTGAGACTGGGTGTGCCTCTCCCTCAGCTCTTTAAATGCCACTGCCAATCCTGGTGCAAAATACTTAATCACAAAATAATTACTCCTAAAAGTGTCCCTGACCACGTGTTCCTACCTCCTTAGCTCAAATCCAACACCCTCTGCTCCCATCCCTTTTTAAAGCAACTTACCATCTCCAGTTTTCAAACTCAATGGATTCACAAGCTTTTGTGAGGTGTGGCTTAATGGAAATTTAAATGGGATCAAACCTTGTCTAGAGGACCTTTCCATCTGTACAATATTCCTTCCAAAATCTATAAAAAAACCCACACAGGTGAGCCTAGGCAGCTCTGACAGAGAAGTAGTTACTGCTGCAATATTTTAGTGTTGGAGGGGGAGGATGCTATCCAGTGCCACAGAAAGACTACTACAAACCCACCCCCATTATTAAGGATCAGAAGTGTGCTGAATAATGTAAAACAAAGGAAGAAGGCCTTTCTGTACAACTGAGAGCAGGAGAAACAGATGCAAGTGTCATGGGAAGGACTAACCAAGGCCTTCTTGTAAACATGCTGTCATGCACCAGGCACTGTGATCATCCCTCCCTTCCTCCTGATAAACAAGCAGTTGTTACTTTTTGTAAATCTGGTCATTTGGTGGCCATTATTCATCTTCTGCTGGCATTTCAGTTGTACAGCTGAAAGGAGTGGATGACTTCAGTGAAAGCCACAAATAAAAGGAGAACAATGCAGGATTTGCACATCATGAAGTTGGTTCCCACACTGGCTGCAAGGCAAAGTCCTCTGTTCACCTGCCAAAGCAGACCCCCAGGCCAGCTTTAAACAGGATACAGCCCTGCAAATGTGTCAGCAGGAAGGAGTTGCTTTGCACCTGTCTTGGGCACCTTTTTTCAGATTTCCTCTAATATTTTAAACTCCGTTTAGAAAGGGAGTTAACACAGCTGCCCTTCCCCAAAATAATTATAACCCTCTTCCAAAAAAATAGAATAAGGAAAAAAAAGAAATAATGAAAAAAACCAGGTCGAGGCAATGGGAGCACAGGAAATGGAGCTGATGGATTTCAATCCTGACCGGTAACACCTGCTGTCCCCACCCTGTGACCCCTCAGTCCTGCCAGTGGACAACCTGTTCATGTCCTGCAGTACAGCCAGTCCTGCACAGCTCTGCCAAAGCTGCTGGAATTCTGACCTCCAGCTCTCCCTGCCACCTGAGCCTGCCCCTCTTCCTCCCTCAGACTCCCTGCTCTTTCCCACAACAACCTCACAGTGAAAGGAAGCATGTTCTGGAAATACTGTCTTATTTGGAATCATGGTGATGGTGCAGGAAATGCAAATTACTAAAATAGTCTTTTCAAGTATCAGTGATTCAGTCGGCTAAGGTGCTCCTGTGCCCTGGAAAATGCCTTGATATCATACAACAACTTCAGGGGACAAGACCTAAAGAAGGCTTATGAAAGCTATTTCTCTAGCAGCAAAACTGAACTAAGGCTCAGGAGTCCTTGCAGAAGCACAGAGGACAAGAGCTTGAGGGAAAGACCACATTTTGAGAGCTCATCAACTGAGCAGGACAAAAGCCAAGAAGGCAGGCCTGGCAGTGCTGGCACAATGCAGCAGAGACTGCTGAATCCAGATCAACCCTTCGTGTTGAGTCACCTACAAAAGCAGTGCCTCACTGAACACCCAGGTCTGCAGCCACCACTGGGGATCCATTGCTGTGAGCTCCTGGAACAGCACCAAGCACTGCACTGACACCACAGCTCACAGTGTTGGTGAAAAGGGCATCACATCAGACACTTGGGTAAAATTAAATCACTGCAACTCAGGGCAGTGAGCCTGAATGCTGTCGGGAGCCTTAACTCAATCTGCAAGGGAATAATGAAGAGCTCTTTTATCTCTTTATGGGGCTAATGCATCCCATTGTGGTGGCAGCTCCCCTGCCTGGCTTGTTCCAACTGGTCCTGGGCAGGTGAGCATGCCTCTGCCTCTACTTTGTCATCCTTGTTTGTAGGCAAAGTGAAAATCAGTTGGGATGGTGAAATACAAACCTGGCACTGCAGAGTGCAAATCAAAATAGGCATCATTAAAATCCTGCCAGTCTTGAACAGGAGAGTAAGAGAGCAAGAGCACTCCCTTGACTCCTGTTTGCAAAGGGTCTTCTCTCCCCCTTTCCCACTGTGGTTTTTAACAAGGCAGAAATTTAAAAGCAGATGGGAAATTACATCAGCAGCTCAGCTCAGGCTGCACGCCCTGCAGCAACCGTGCAGAGGGAGGGATGGGGGCTGCAACTCCCCAGTGAGCAGCTGGGGTGGAGTGACAGTCTCAAGGCAGCACCCCGGGAGAGAAGGGAGGCGTGAGAGAGAAACCTCTCCCACCACATGCCCAGTTTATGTCAGTTATTAACCCAGACAGAAAATATGTGAAATTAAAAAAAAAAAACATGAAATCTCAGACTGAGGCTGGAACACCTTCCCAGCAACATGCTTGCAGTGCCTTGACTGTCATTTCTGAAAGAGCTAAAGCTGCTCAGGGATTTCCAGCACACACCAGCTCTGCCCATATGGCAGAAGTCACAGGTACTGCTCTCCTGGAGCCCGCTCTCCTCATCTGCAGGAGAGAACCAGTGGTTGTTGGAGTCCAAAGGGGTAATGAGGAGATGATCAGCACCAGGGCACACCTGCAGTAAGGTGAGGCACACCAGCATCCCCCCTGGAGGGCTCCCTGACAGCCCAGCCTGACCCTGGCGCTGTTGGCAGCTGAGCCCTGCACGGGCACAACAGATTTGTGTGCATGGCCAAGAGCCAAAATAATGGACATTCTTAAGCTGTACCACACAGCAACTCAGTGGAGAAGTCAAGGTCAATGAGGCAGTCGTTGCTGTCACCTCTGGGAGGAGAGCTGTTCTTCACAGAGCTGGCATTATCCGCTGGCTAAGCCCGGCCTGCCCTCAGCGTGGTTCCTGCAGTTAAATACCAGCTGCTCACTGGGCACCAGGCTGCGTTTTGTTCCCCCTGACAGCGAGGGAAACATGAATAAGTGCCTCACCAGTAGTTTCCAAGCTGTTTGGGGAAAGGATCTTGTTATTTCTGACTCTGGGCTCTTAATGGCAGAAGCTGTTCCGTGTCTGTGGCTTGTTCAGCAGGAGCACGATGCTGGTGCTCAAGCAGCAGTCTGGAGTAATTTGCCCTTAGCACAGCAACATGTGCTCTTACAGCACAGTAAAATAACCATAACTCATGCCAGACTAAAAGCTCTATCACTCCTCTGTGTAAATTATACAGAAATCAACTCTTGGAGGTCCCTCTGAGCACAGCTCACAGCAATACACAAGGTTAACTCAAGCAGATCTTCTGTGTATTACCAATAAAGACCATCAGTGTCTCTGCTGCAACACTTACTGCCAGCTACCAAAAGATGTCCCACAACAAAGGCACTACAACCAAGTCCCATCTGTGTGAGCTCTGGATCTTTTTAACAAATCCATGCATCTCCTCCAGGTCCCAGGAGCTTGTTGAGGCTGTGGAAGCAGCGCTGTGTGATTACACAAGAATATCCACATGCATCAGCCTCTGGGCAAAAAATATCCTGGGTGTCACCACAGAGCCTGAGTAATGTTTGACTGGCCTTTTAAATGCTGAAAAAGTAAAACTAGCAACCACAAATCCGTGGTGTGATATACTGTGGAGTAAAAACAACCTAAAACAAGTTCTCAGTGTCACATGAATGCAACTAAAACATTTGCAGCTGTCAGGTATCAGCCCCAGGACTACCAACAAGTTTTGCAGCAAGGATGCTTTATCGAATCATCAGAGTTGACAACACATTAGGAAACAGCTCCTGCCTCTCCTAACAATGCAATCTGATCAATTCTCCCTCTAATCCAACATCAAAGAAGATTCACACAAGGCCTTGGTACTGAGGTTAAAGTTGTGCTCAAGCAGTAATGCAGATTGCTTTTAAACTTGTTTTCAAGTAACTTTTTGGCATCTTGTGTGATACCAGAAAACAAAGACATGGGGCTTGAAGACACAAGCAAACAACTCAGATCACTCTTTCACATGTCAGACTTCCTCTTACCCAAGACTCACCAGGAATCTCCCCTCCAGTGAAGCTGCCTACGTGCACAGAGGTGCATTTCCCTGCATCCATCCCAGCCTGAGTGGTGCAACAGCAGATCCACAAGGATCTGATCCTGCACTAACGTGCTCTATATCACAGCCCCTGGCAGCTCATGCTTCAGGTGAGGATTTTGAACAGCACAAGCTGTAACACCTTTGCCAGTGCTCATTTACTTCCTCTCTGTTGTCTACAAACAACCATCTCAGCCTCTTCTTTAGCTGATTTTAGTGTCTTTAACTGCTTGATTACCAGAGAGGAACAAAAGAGATTTCCTGCATATGGGGACACTTTTATGACCCTCACTTTGAGGTGGGTCAATTCTTGTGCTCTGAGTAAAATCCCTGAGGGTTACTCATGTGGACAGGTCATTTAGGGATAATGGAAATGCTTTTAGACAAGGCATATTTTTAAATAAGTGACTGGCAGAGTACACTACATAGGAATGGAGAGAATACACCCTGACACCACACACCCCTCTCACTCCCAACCTTATACATAGAATTGCAGCATCTTAGACTGGTTTGGGTTGGAAGGAACCTTAAAGAATCCAGTTTCAATCCTCCTGCCATGGACAGGGACATCTTCCACTAGGCCAGGTTCCTCAGAGTCCTATCTAGCCTGTCCTGGAACACCTCCAGGGACAGGCAGTCCACAACCCCTCTGGACTAAAATTATTCTCAGTGAGAAGTCTATAAACTGCAGGAAGGAGCCAGAAGGCCAATTCAGCACTTTGAAATCAGCTCTTCTCTTGGGCAGCCAGCCATGCAAGGTAATGCTCTTCCTCCAGATCTTGTATACGTTACCTCCTCATGCAACACACAGCTGCAAAGCCAGCCAGTGACCAGTAAACCAATATCTGCTGGACCTCACTGTGTAGTCCACAGCCTTCCCTGGCAGAGCACTGTGGCTGCCTGTTTGGCAAGAGATTTCACATTTTTCAGCCATGAACATTAAGGAAATCAGAAGAAGGTTGTGAGCTTGAGATGTGGTCAGCCCTGGTGTGCCAGGAGTCTGGCTGGGGACAAGAGCCTTTGCTTTTAGAGGCTGCTTGTTTTAATGATGTGGGAAATTCTCAGGCATCCAAAGGAAATAAGATCCTGTAGCAAAACAGCAGTACCGGACTCTAGTTTTGTCTTGCACAGCTATGTGGGTGACTGTGCTCCTATTGCCAAGAACTGCTCTGGCAAGACTGGGTTTTGGACAGAAAAGCAGTCCTTTCTCCGAGCTCTTGGAGAGGACCCAACTCTCCCTCTGCAGTGGGAAAATAAAATTGAGGAAGGGGGGAGTGAACTGACTTAAAAAGGGAGAATAGACCAGAAAGATCTGCAAGGCAGAGTGCCTCAAAGACTCACATTCAGGTGAACAGAAAAGTAACATGATCTCACTACAGTAATGAAGAAGCTGTGTGATTCCAGATCCCCTGGTCCTGGATCTATCTTGGCCCCAGGAGTCACTCCCTGCCCACCACAGCACTGACACTTCCCCTCCATATCTTTGATATTGACCAACTGCTTTTGACACTAAGACTCAACTAAGAGCATCACCATGACTTAGTAATTATCAGAAGCGCCACAACTGCAAAAACAAAACCCGAACGCAGGAACTTGCTTACTGTGCTTGTTTTTCTTCTCTGGCAGAGGTGGCGGCTTTTCTGGGTCACTGTTTGAATCTGGAGCAGCAAAATCAGCAATGAATTCCACTGGTGCTGAAGAGTTTCCTTGCTGGAAAGGCAGAACAGCAGCGAAGGGCGTGAAGGGCATTGACGGGACGACCACGGCGCTCTGCAGGTCGTCCTCGGAGATGTTGTCGTACTGGGACGGGTGCCGCTCGTAGGACACCCTGCAGCCCGAGCTCTCTGAAGTCTGGGAGGCTGCACTCCTCCTCTTCTTCTCTGGCAAAGCTGGGGGAGTCTCTGTCGGCTGTGCTGCTCCCGAGAGGCTGCAGAATTCCAGAGGAGGAGAGCTGCCCTGCGGGAGCTGGAAAGTGTGTCCGTGGAAAGGGGAGCCAGACTCACCCAAGGACTCTGGCAATGGGCTGAGGACGCCTGGCCCCTGAGGAGGTATCTGATCAGCGTTGGAGAGGTCCTGCTGCAGGAATTCATAGTCTGGATCATAGTGATCCGATTGATCTGGGTAAACAGAGGATGATGTATTAGTTTCTCTCTTTTACTGTTTAGCCCTTCTCAGTTCTGTCCCTCCCATTCTATTAGTTAATTAATCAGTTCATTTTAATCAGAGTGGAACTTCCTTGCAGCTGGGACCATCTTTTTACACCTTCTGTAACATCCAGACTTCATATAACTCATAATTAACTCTTTACACTAGCAAACAAATATCAAAATTCAATAGGTAGACAGCTGCATAATTTGTGTCATATTTATTTTTTAATTTTCTTTCCTAGCATGTAGAAACAGCACTGCTTTTGTCTACCAGGACTGTAATTTCTGCAGACAGGGCTGAAATGAAGAAAACATTCCACTTGAGAGCTGAATTGAATTTGAGAACCATCACCTACAGCAAGGGAAACACATTCCCCTGGGCTTTTTCCTCTCTGACAGAATGTCGGAATCTGTGGTATTGGTGATTCCGAGATTGTAGAAAGTCTCTGTCTGTCAGCCCCACTGCCAAAGAAGAAGCCATAATTGGTCTGTGCTGGTTTCAAGGTTGTTTATTCTGTTTATCTCTAACATGTTCTGCTGCCCTGCCGCAGCTCTGTCCTGCAGGGCAGCGTGTGGGGCTCTGCCCTCAGTGGGATGGTACAAACATTAAATACCAGAAACTACCTGTGCTGGATTTACAATAACGTGCCAATATCTGTCACCTACGTTGGACAGTGTGTCCCCAGCCTGAACCAACAGAAAAATGCCAACACCACAGTGAAACATGGAGGGCATGAAGAAGGAGAAAAAGGACAAGACACACCCAATTTCCTCCATCTTGTCCCCTTTGGACCCCTAATCTAGAATCCTAAAATTTTACTTTTGCACCTATGCCACAGTTAATTATTAGTTATATCAAACAGTGAGAGCTTGTAATTCATCCTGTAAGATTGAAAACTCTTTTCCATGGACAGAGATCACAGCCAGTGTCTCTGGGGGCTCTGTCCAGGGGGGTTCCTGACCCCTGCCAGGGTCCCAGGGCAGCCAGAGGGATGCCCTGGATTCCGACAACAGAACAGCTCTGCACTGAGCTGCCTGCAGCAGCTCCAAGACAGCAGCTGCAAGTGCAGTGCATTTACTCCATCACCTCCTGCACCTGAGCTCCCAGAGCAGAGGGCCAGGCCCCAGCAGCCCCTCTTACCCAGGGTTTCACAGCTTGTGTTGCGGGAGCACTGGCCGCTGTCGCGGTCCAGAGAGGAGAGCTGCTCGTCAGACTTGCTCAGTTTGCCAATGCTGCTGCAGGGAGAGAGGCGAGGAGACTCCCCCCCGTAGGAGTGGCTTCCACCTGACAACCTCCTCTGGGCGTAGCAGTCAACATCAAAATCCTTCAGGACAAAAAATAAAAAAAGTAAAAAACATCAAATCACCATCACTCTTGGCAGCTCGCTAGTGAGGGAGATGCAGCTCGAGGAGCAAAGACCTCAGGAGGGGAGAGGATCACTGCTGCAGGCCCTCTCTAAGCCCATGGAGGACACAGAAACCCTCTGATGTGGTAAAGAGCCCATGCCAGGGAGCTCTGTGTGTTCTTGATTTCAAGCAGGGGTTGCTGTGCCCCCACTGGACTTTACAGATGCTGAGAAGATAACCAAGTTCTTCACAGCTATGTGTGACTGATGACTGCTTATCATGACACTGAGACAAGGGAATGACACTGCAAGATTTCTCATGACATACCTGGGGCTTCAGCAAATACTTGGTTACCTCAGGTGCATGCAAAGGGAAAACAAACTGCAGTGAGATACAACTTTCTGTGCCTATGGCAATGGTCCCATTTCAGAAATTACCTCAAGCTTATTAAACTGTGAGTGAACCCCTCAACTATTCCCACTCTGTCAGAACAACCTTAGTGTGACTCTAATTTCAACTGAAGAGTGGCCACAGCTTTATCTGAGTCAGCCAAATGACTGCAGAGGCTCCCTAAGCCAAAGCTGAGGCTTTGGGGATGAGGACAAGATTTGATTTTGTGCAATTTGATATGATCCAGGTCCTCACTGCTGAGCTAGTAAGTTCCTGAATGGGTAAAGCAAACCCAGCCATTTACAACCTCATAAACCCCAGACAATCACAAGAAATGGAATGTGATTCACACACACACACAAATTTCCCATTTGTCTACCAGAAAATGTACAAATTTCCCCAAAGCACCGGCAGCAGTCAGAGCAGTAACTCAAACTACTGCTTGAGTTAAAAGATGTTTGAAATTGTGACTGGATGAAGACAGACTTCAGATCTCAGAGTAAACCCTGGTGAGATGTCAGGGAGCTCAGCTGTCCCCTCATCAATTGGACATGGCAACACTCAGCCACTCCCATCCTCACACTTTACCCCTCAAGGCAACAAAGTTTGTAGCAATTAGTTAATTAAACACAACAACACTGTAAAAAAAAAAAATTAAGCTGTCCACATTATTTATGACACGGATGTTTCTGCCACTGCCACTCCCACTGCAAGCTGCCTGTGCTGGGCTGCTTGGGACAAGCAGGGACCTGCAGCTCTCAGCATCTCCCTGAGCTTTTCCTGCAGCTCACAGCACACAAAACCCCTTGGCTCTCACAAAGGGGTTGTGCCATTACCTGTCTGTTGATCCCAACAGGTAAACTGGACCCACTGGTAGCTCGGCTCATGGGGGCCACAACAGCCACTCTGGTTGGGGAAGGTGCAGACTGACGTTTTTTAGGGGGAAGTGCTGGTGGAGGGCTGCAAGACACAACAGGAATTGATGCTTCCATCACTCTTCCAGAAAAAAAAGATTTTCAGAGGCTTCACAAGATGTTTTCCAGAAAGCTTTTGTCAGCCAGGAGCTATTCAGCAAAATGTATCCACTAAAAATATCGATTTAAGAATACTCTCACAGGTAAGGTCCTGTTAAGTGATTTATTTTTTAAGGTTGGTGTTTCTCAAACAAAACCAAATGCTGTTGTTAGAAGTATTCTGAATTACACTAATTAGCATGGCAATTATTTCTTAATAAAAGCAGTGAAAATTCAAATTACATGTTTTGGTTGACCCAAATATTATTTCCATTCACAGAAGTCCCTCCCCCTCCTCAAACCTTCCAGATGTGAAAAATGCTCAAAGTTTCACAGATTTACAGGACAGGGAAATTATCTTTGTTGGTCTTTGCTTTCTTGGTGAACTTCAGGGAACAAAAGGGTCAGAGCTGCTCTCACCGGGGGCACTGTGAGGGCCCCATGTTTTGGCATGAATCTGTGTCAGACCCACACATTTACAGTAACTTGTGAGAGTTTAACCCTTTGACTTTTAGCTTTTGCTTCTAATGACACGTAATTCTGGTAGTCATCAAGCCTGAGAAGTTCCCAAGAGCACACAGAGTCTGTTCTTGGAACATACCACGAAATTTTGATATAACCTTTGAGAATTCATGAAATACACAGAAATGTGATTCTTTTTGTTAGCTACAGCCCTTGATGCCACGTTTTCAAATTACCACAACACGTATTGTTCACACCAGCCATTAGCACCAGTACTAGAGAAGAAAAACAACACACACACACAAAAACCTGCAAACTGGGGGTTTTCTCTTCCTTCTCAAAATAGAACATAGAAACTTTCATGTGGTTACTCTTAGAACAGGGTATGAACAACCAAGCACAAGGGGTTTTTTTCACACACTCTTGGCTCTCACTCTTAATCTGACAGGCAAAGCTGAACAACCTGGCTGTGCAGGACAGATTAGTAACTGTCCCTCGAGTTAAAGGAACATTTCTTATGGGATACAGCAGCCCAAGACACTTGCACAGTATGGAAATCACACAGTTTTATGAGAGGGTATTATGGATTTATGTGATGCCTCTCATAAGTGGATGTCAGGGCATGGCACTATCCTCACATAAAAAGAAAGAAAGTGAAAGACACAAAAATTAATAAGAGACAGAACACAAAGCAGAGTCCAGGAGCAGGGAAAAATTGCTCTGCAGGACTGGAAATTCAAAAGCAACACTGACCCTCCTCTCTTGTGCACATTTTGCAAGATTGTATAAAAACCAACAGGCTGGTAAGGGGCACTGGTGTTTCTTGGTCAGCTGGCTGGGCAGTGTTACCTGTTCTCTGCCACACGAATGCTGGGCAGAGGGGGTTTAGGAGGTGCAACTTCTTCATCCATGGAGTCAGTCAGCAGCTCGTTGGATTGAGTCATGTTAGTTGTTTTGTTGAGGATCTCAATTTCTCTGTCTGTAAGGGGAAGCTCTGATGCGCTGCAACATGCAAAACACAGATTGCAGATCAATAAATCACAGCTGGAACACAGCCCTGACAGGTTCAAACCTGTTTTAAATCATGTGCTATCAGACAGGCACCTAGAGCAGAAGGCAGAATTTGCATCTGCAGGTGGAATTCCATGTATATGCAGAGCTCAGTGTGCATGTGGCTCAAAGGTTGTTTCACTGCCAGATTTTGGTGTCTTTCCTATCACAGCATCTTCTCTTTTAGCAATCCTGCTGAAACGGATGGGGGGCTACATAAAGAACACTACACCACCCTCTGTGAAGAACAGCTGAATATTTAACTCAACTCTCAGCAGTCAGAAATTATCCCTTCTATATCAGTCCTGCCCACAGAAGAAATCAGTGACCCACCTGTCAGATTTACATGTTGGTAAACTGGGTTTAACTGGGCTTGTGGGAGAGGGATGCTCCTGCTTTTCAATCGTGAGTCTGACCAGCTCCTGATGATGGAGAGAAGAAAAAGAGAATAATCACTATTTTTTGAATGCTGCACTTAAACATCCCAGAACACAAAGGATGCTACTGCAGTAAACTCTTGGTTATGGTTTAAGGATGGTGTGGACACAGAGAGAGCTGAGTTGGGTTTAAGTCTGGTACAGAGCCACACAAATGATGCAGAACAGCTGCTAAGGAGCAGCCTGCGCCCAGAGGAAGTTTTGGCAGTATTTGAGTGAAGTTCATTACCCCTGACTGTATGGGGATTCTGCACAAACCCATATGTGTGTCTTTTTGCTGTGTTTCCTCTTTCCTCTGTCTCACAAATGTGTTCCAGTCCACACAACATCCTAGATAATGGTAAACTGGCTTTACATACATAGATCTAAGTACAAAACAGCCTTACCCAATGGAGTACTTCATCTAGCCAAAACCAACATTAAATAATTGCTTTATATTTTATAAATAAGAATGTATTTGTTTCAAAAAGCAAGTTTTCTGTAAAATGCCCAACTAAAAATTAAACAGAGAACACCTTCATTTAAAAGGCCTGCTTCCCCTGAAACCACCTTTTAACACATTAGCAATAGAAGACTTAATCATTCAAGAAGCTACTGTAGAGTATCTGTTAGAGGCAGATAAGGCCCTGGATAAAGAGATAAGGGCATGATAATCCTGAACTCTAAGTCTGCCAGCAGTCAAAGCAACAATCATTCACACCAGAAAGACAGAGAGAACATTTTTTGGATGTCTGAGGCTGACAAATAGATCTCCTGCCCACAGATACAAACACATGCCCCTCTTACAGGCAGGCTGGAAAACTGGCAGTGCTTCCTGCCACTATTGGCTTCCCAGCACAAAGGAAACTGTAAGGGATCAATTTTAATTTTATTTTTGTTTTAAGCAGCCTGAAGTACAGTGTCATCATTCCAGTATCATCTTTGTGTCCTTTGTGGAGCTTGGAAACAACTGGCATTGCTCTCTCAGCACAGTAGCTGCAGCTGGAATGTCACTGCCATCATTGCTCTGAGGAAGGAAAATACTCCAGTTCTGGCACTTTCACATAAGGCTCTACTGAAAGCTGAAATTCCATGAGTTAACACAAACACAACAAAAGGAATAAGGTGCAAACATCATCCAAGTGTCCACCACAGCTGACTTTGGTCTCCATGCTCTACTTACACTCTTATGCTCCAACAGAACGTACACTGTGTTACCCAAAAACTCAGCTTTCCAGAAGCTGTCCTGGAACATCCCACACAGGCTGGGGGAAGAGGGAGCACAAACAGATGTCCATGGGGGCCAAAACTGTGAAGATGTCCCTGCTGGGACAGAGAGCCCTGGTGAGGAACAGCGTGTTCTGAGAAGTGTCCTGATGAGTAACATCACTTGACTTCTTTAGCTGCATTTTGGGGCTGAGTGATGACTCAATGGATTGCCACCTTTCTGCCCTCTGGACAAAATTCCAGTGCTGAAAAGGTTTTTGGAGATCCTCATGCACTTTAACAGACTCAGGGCTGGACCCTGTGGGCCTCTGGAGTAGCGGCCAGCGAGGACTGCAAACACGCAGGAGCACAATAAGGGAAATAAAACGTATGGGCATTCAAACCAAAAGCCAAAATACTCCTTAAACATCCCCCTGAGAAGGCAATGGAAGGGACAGTGTAATGTCTCCTTTTCCTGACCTTTCTTCACCACCTCACACCAAAGCCAGGCCAACACTGCAGACTGTGGTGTGGCTGTGCTGCAGCAGCGCTGAGGAGCCCCAGGCACTCAGGGCTGAAGTGCTCCGTTTTCCTATTTTGCCAGTCATAATGGACACACAGTGGTCTACCACATGGGAATGCAGGTTAAAACAGGAGAAAAACAATCCAATTTGGCTCAAAAGTATCTTCAGAATTATTCAAATCATTGGGACTGGGGGAAAAAAACCCCAAAGGATCTTCCAGTGGAGGCACCAACGCATGACTGCAATTACCTGAGAGGATCAGTTCCCCTTCCAACTTTGCAAATATCAACAGACCCTGAATGTTTCTCCTCTCTGCTATCCCCAAATGAGAACTAGCATTTGGAAATCAAGCAAAAATCTTTAGCATACACACAGAGGTAATGTGCACACAACTGAGCCAGATGCACATTATGCTATTCCTTATCAACAAGGAAAGAGATTCCTGCAGCAGTAATTAGAGATAATTAAAGCCTCTCTACAAACTATGCTACTTCAGCAAGCTGAAAATTCCACAATGAGATGGATTTTTGAAAAGTTATGTAATCAAACCGAGCAATTTTTTTCCTGCCTAGCAAAGCCCTAAAACCTGAGATCAAAATATCAAATAACAGAGGTGAACAAGAGTCTCCTTTATACTTAATCCTGAAAATAAAGAAGTAAGCATTGAAATGTGGAAGTGGATCTTGTGTGATCTGCCAGAAAAACAAAATAGGCTCTGCTGTGGAGAGAAGTCTCCATCTTCTCAGTTCTGCTTCCAGATTTGAAATGTGGCTTGGCCTTTCTAAAATAAACCTTGTTCCTTGCTGTGCAGGAGGTGAAAGCATGCTGCTTCCAGTTGCTGACCTCTTGATGGGCAAATACTCTCCCATCTCCCCAGACAGCCATACATCTGCTCTAAGGCTGGCCAGACATCAGCCAGCTCCAACTGGAAGGCCAAAATAACTTTCAATCTAAAAACAAAGCAGAGACTGATATAGCCATGGTGCTGAGCAGGGCTCCACAGCCCATGGACATGTCCATGTGCTCCCAGTCTGGGCTGGCTCATGAACAGACCTCCAAGACCTTCCCCAGTCTGCAGAAGACACAGCTCTGGATGAAATGCAACAGGTACCAAGGGTTTAAATATTGCTTAAAGTCAAAGAACAACTCCCAAGTTGTGTGTCCAAGTCTCCTGCAATGAGACCACACAACCCTGTTCCAGATCTGGGATAACACATCTCTCCCTGGGATTGTGCAGATTCAGTCAGTGATAACTCACCATTTTCTGGGGAATTACAGCACAGATTTTCACATCCTGCAAATTGCTGCTGAATTCCAGCACTAACAGCAGCTGAGATTTTAGGCTAAACTCTTTTCCTCTCTCCTGCTGTGCAAATTTAAGGCCAACTTTACTTTTAAAATGTGTAGCTTAAAGAGCATAGTGTGCAAAATAATCCTAGAAAATCCATCTTCTTTAGGTGCTAGAAATTATTTGTTTCAAAGATACTTATTTAAAAGGCTTGTAAAGTAATAGCAGATTTTAGTATCTGTGTTTGAGTGACATTAAAGATACCCAGATGATGCAGACACACCAAACCAAGAGGCCTGAAAATGTGATAATCCAAAACTTGGGAGATTCAATTCATTTTTACATTTGGCTCCATTTAATAAAACTGAGTCTGAGTACAGTGGAAGGCACCTGATACATAACTCCAGGTAAAGCACCTGCTGCAATTCTTAAACTCTATCCCAATTTTCCTTGCACAGTTGATTTAAACATTCCCCTTTAAATTCAGCCCTGCTCTTGAAAGAGATTTAACTTCCTCTACAGTTTCCAAAAATAAGATTCCCAGGAGGTATGAGTCTGTCCACTGCTTCCCTAAGCCCAGATCAACCAAACTTTTACCAACACTGCTAGGGCAGGTGAGTGATCAGCCCAGAGACAGCCTGGGACACAGAAATAATGGCTACAAGAACCTTCCCAGGAGGCAGGAGGGCAGCCAAGAGCTTTTCCAGGGTGGAACAGAGAGGGAATGCTCCAAGCAGGTCCAACGATGGATACAAAGGTTTCTGTTAAACGGTTCCATTAGCAATGTAAAACTAATCTCCAGAAAACTGAGTTTAGCTCATCACCTTTTCCACACCCTAATCCAGCTGCTTAGAGTGGTGATGTATCACTGACAAATCCCTTGAAATTTCTCCTAAAAGATGGACCTGCAGTCTTTCATTCTCTATGGGCATTAACAGGGAGCATTTTCCTTTTATTTTGCTGAGACAGAAAATGTGCAAACCACATCTCATAATCTGCATGGGAGACTGGGAATGACTCTGAAAATTCAATGCAATACTGAAGAAAGACTCATTGCTTCTTCCAATTCATCTAAATGCCTGGTTGAGCATGCCAGAAGTTCACATTCAGAGCCAAACTGTGTTAGTCTTTAACTAGTACTCCAAGGAGGAACATTTCTTATGGAACAGTAAATTTAAGTAGTAGTTTACTGAAGGCAGAAATAGGACTCTCATATTTTATCTGCACTCAAAAATCTAGTTTACACAGACCTCTTCTAAAATACATTATTATATGCTCTTTATAATAACATTTACAGTATTTGTCTCATGTACCTTGACTCCATCCAGAACAGCTTTTATGACATCCTTCACTGTTGTCACCATCTCCTTGTCCTCTGAATTCACCCCCTCCAGCATCACCTGGTCAGACCAGCGGATGAGGTTGGCCAGGCTCTGGTACACTCGGCTGTAGCAGGATGAGATGGCAGAACTGCACAGCAGGAGAGGGAGCAGTTGAAAAAGAAGAACAAAAAAAAAATTTTGGAGATGTTCTGGAATGTTACGAGAGTGAGTTTCACACTGTGCATTTCACTGCTTTGCTCTCTGACACTCAGAATTTGTGTTGAGCAGGCGACAAAGCTCAGGCTGCTCCTCCACTGCAGCTGCTCTCCTGTCCTCCAGCACCAAATGATGACAGTTTGAAGGTACAAACCACCAACAACTCATTCCCAAGTATCAGAAGGAATTATCTAGGATGCAGGTCAACACAGCAATGCTAAAAAAAAATTCTTTCCATCTTAATTTACAGCTCCATCCTATGCCTAAACGTTAAAGATAAGTATTCAAGCATTACATTTAAGCTGAAGCTATGTTATTTCAGTATTATCCTTCTTCCTTATTAGCTCTCCCCAAAACCACCTTGGACCACTGAGAGCTGACTCTATCCATTCCTTTACAAGTCACTGCCTCACTGTTTATAATGCCTGAAAACATGTAATTAAAATTACTTCTTTAGAGAAACTGAACTGAATGAATTTCAGGTTTGAAAGAGGAAGGGTGTTGCTTTGTTTTGTTTTTAATGAGAAACAGAATTTAATCTATTGTTCTGAAGGGGGAAAAAAAAAGTTTTGGAAGGATGACAACTTTAAATAAAAGTTAACTGTAACAACAGTGCTCCCAGGCATTTTCCTGGCCATTCTGAAAACACTGACTTCATTACTAAACAAGGTGTGTTAACAGCTCTGCCGATGGCAATGCTTCAGCAATTCTTTGTCACGTTAAATCAATTTCAAACTGCATCAAAACCATAAACAGATAAGAGAAGGTGTAATCTTGCAATCATTACTGATACAAGTTGTTCCAAATCCTCCCATTTCTCTCTGGTATCCATTCTGCATTGGCTTAACTCCAGTAACTTCATTATCTGTGAGAAAAGAATCAAGCCCACGAGCTCCAATGAGTTTATTTAGGTGAATGAGCTTTGCAGGACTGGGGAAAGAACTACTGTCAAGTTTCAACCAGGGAATACAAACAATGGCAAGGACTCGATTGTTTGGTTGTTTGGGGTTTTTTTAAGGTTTGCTGTTTGCCATTTGTTCTCATTTGAAATGAAATTAGCTTGGTAGGAGATAGTTCCTAAGCAGGGCCCTACCCCATCTCTTTCTAAGGCTTTGATTTCTTTGCCATTAATCTTCAGTCTGCTTCCTTCTAAGGAGGCAGTAATTGAAAGCCCATTTTGTGCAAGATTTAATTACTTTTTTCCTTGTTGCAAATGCTTCCCTTAAAGTAAAAAGAAGTCCAACAATATTTGTAGGGCTTTCTTTGTAACTGACACAAGTCTTGCTCACTTTTCTTGCCATCAGAGTCAGCCCTTTGTGTCCTGCCACTGAAGTACACAGGTAGGGAGAGCAGGGCATGGCTTTTTGAGAAAGCCAGATCCCCATCTGGTTTTTTTGAGAGGCTAAGCAAAGCAGGGCATGGACATGGGATCTGTTCTTTAATGCACAGTGTTTCTAGAAAGAGAGACTTATCACTGGGTAGAGGATATTCCCATTTTAACAGATTTGCTCACTATGGTTCAACAGATCCAGCCTCAACTGGATCTTACCTGTCCCAGCCACAGGTGTGATACTTATCCATTTCCTCCTTCCTTTTGCCAGAAGCAGCCCTGGCCTCAGCACTGCGGCCAAACACAACTGAGCATCTCTGTTTGCAAAGTATTTGGCACCCAGTGCTACCCCAACTACATTATAAACCTTCCCTGTGCCAGCACTGAAATAAGCATCTTGAAAGAAAAAAAAAAAATTTGGAGATATTTAATGAGAAACAAACAGGAACAGCACAAAAACTGGCAGGACTTCAGGAACCAAACACCTGCATTTCTCTGCTTAGTTCTGTGATTTTCTCTGTGTTAACTTTGCTCTTTCAGTATTATTCAACAATGTTTGTTTGTTTTCTGTTTCGAATCAATTGCTCCAGCATCCATGGGATGAACACCAACAATATCTCTGTGGCTTGGCAACACCACAAATTCTTACAAACCATGCTGAGCTTGGCTTTGCCAAATTTCTACTTCTTTCCTGGCTTCAAACCCACTGCCTAACTGGTAAAAACGTAATACACATAATCTGTTAAAACATAAAACAATAATCTGTTGAGTGAGGCAGGAATGAACTTGGACTGGTTAATCTGCTGAAGTACATCTATTTACTTCTGTATCTGATCCAGCAAAATCCAAAAAAAGCAGTTAAGAGTGCAGGCTCAGACTTCTGTAATATCAGGGTGGATAAAATGAGCACAGAAAAGGATTACTCTGAAGATAAACTCCTTTTTCAGGTGAAGCTATTGATTTGTTAGCTTTTAGGATACCACCATGGACTGCAGAAACAGGAATAGCATCTGAAGAGAATCTCCCTCTAGAAAACAATTAATTTCCAAGTTTATGCTAAGAACCATCCCTTCCTCCACTCTGAAAGCAGCCTGATTTGCTTTATCTTTCCACAGCATGAGCTTCTTTCACAGCAGGGAATCTGCTTTTAAATGATGTCTGAAAACCACCACGTAATTAGTAAAAACAGCAGCCACTTCACCAGCTTCTCCTGTGATGTGGCTCCTCAGATAAAGCAGGAGCCTGTTGGCCTGTCATGGTCCCAGAACCCAAGAAGGAAACTCACCTTTGCTGGATGCGTGGGTCAGTTTGCACCAAGGGCAGGATGGCTTCCAGCACTTTACTTGCTGAGCCTGGCAGCATCTCCAGCACTTTGTTATCAATTGCCATTTTGTCCACAATAGTCTTAAAGTAGCGCAAGGCACTGACAACTTCCTTCTCCTTTTCCTCTAGCCACGATACATTCTGAAGAGGAGGGAAGAAAAGGAGAGATATGTTAAATATTCAGTATTTTTAAGGGCAGAGTTCCTTTAACAAACCCAAAGTTTGGTGACACTGAGGTGTGCTCCAGGAGGAGTGCAAAAACCCCCTTCTACCACAAACACTTTTAAATTGAATTACTAGTCTTTCAAAGGAATAGTCAGAGCAAGATTACACCCTCACTTTAGCCTTCAGAATTACCTGCATTCCAAATTGAAGGCTGATCTTGATCAGTTTTAGGCTAAGATTAGCACCACTGATGACATCAAGGACACTGCTTTGAAACCCATACCCTACACTGGGACAGAAAAACCATTTCACAGAATGGTTTGGTTGGAAGGGATCCTAAAGCCCAACTCTACCCCCTTCCATGGCAGGAACACCTTTCACCATCCCAGGCTGTCCAAACCCCATCCAACCTGGCCTGGGACACTTCCAGGGATGGGGCAGCCAAAATTGCTCTGAGCAACCTGTGCCAGGGCCCAACCACCCTCACAGGGAAGAATTTCTTCCTAATATCTAACCTAAACCCTGCCCTCTGCCAATTTAAAGGCAACACCTCTTGTGCAATTGCTACATGTCCTTGTAAAATACATGAAAACACCCAAATAAACTCCACTCTGATGAGCCTCTAACCTGAATCATTTTGTGATGCTGTTGGAACAAGAGAACTCACACAATTTCCACCAGGGCCAACTGTAAAAGCTAAGTTTTGGCATTGGTGAATGAATGTTGCAGAAGGGAACAAGTCACTGGAATAAAGCTGAGTTGTGGTCACTAATTCCTGTGCCACCACAAACACAAGAGGAGGAAATTCAGAAGTGATACATGATACCTAAATGGCATTTTGGACTGTGATATTTCTTAAAAGTTTACAACAGTATGCCTGGAGGACTTTTAATGCCACAAGTAGTTTCTAAATGAGATTTAAATTAACTACTGAACACTGCTAGAAAAGGAGCAGAGAGCTTAGCAGAGTCAGATTTCATCCATTATCTCCTCAGTAAATTCAGCTTCAGGAATTAATGACCTATGGGCATTGTGTGCTCCCCATATTCTTGTCAGCTGTCAAACTGTTGCTTTTCTGCAAAATCAGACCAGCAGCCCAAAAGGTTTTAGGAAGAACAATTTATAGGAAGCACTGGTTAGTAATTTGGGGCCAGTTGCATAAAAGGGTTAGAATCCCAAGTTCCATCTAGCTCCAACTTCAGAAGTCTAAGTCCCAATCCAAGAACTGCAAACCACCCTGTCATTTTCCATCTCATCTGGGCAGTGCCCAAAATCTGCTGCTGCTTCCCCTTTGGACAACACTTCTTGCCAGGAACCTCAAGTTCTGCTCTACAGCCCACAGTGCCCTGAACTCCCTTGCTGAGGAGCATCCTGGCAACTCACCGGGATAAAAAATGACATTTCCCATTTTGCAGGGATGTGGCCTCACCACTGCAGAGGTTATTCCAGGATACAGAATCTTAAAAACATTTAGGTCAGAAATCACCTCCAGGATCATTGAGTCCAACCATCAATCTATGGAGAACCTCAGCCTCTTCCAAGGTTTTGCACTTCATATGAAATGCCACACAATTTGGGGATCAGAGAGTCTGTAAATTCCCTGGGTAAGCAGGACCATGGTCCAGCAGTCAAAGCTCTCCAACAGAAGTGAAAAAATGCGGACTGCAGTTCCTGCTCCCATGGCTGTTTATGGGTTTCATTCAACAACTGTTTCCTTTAGAAAGGCTTGTGACTTAATAGCTTAAACACTCTCCTGGTGCACAGAAGGGATGGGCCTGACAGAGTTCAGGGCTGAGAATGACAACTGGAAACACAAATCCTTCCGCTGAGCACACCAAGGGATGTGAATCCGGACACTGGCTGGGACACAACACTTTTTTTGGGTGGGTTTTAGGGGTTTTTTTTGGTGGTTTTTTTTGGGTTTTTTTTGGTTTTTTTTTTTTGTTTGTTTGTTTTTGGGTTTTTTGGTTTTTTTTTTTTTTTTCCCCCTGCTAGTCCTTTGGGCGACATTCCCCAGGAGCACTTTGTAAAGAATCCTCTCCCAAGGCCCAAAGGCATCATATGTAGGTGTGCACAGAACCATGGAATGGTTTGGGTTGGAAGGGACCTTAAATCTCATCTCGTTTTTATCCCCTTACCACAACTTCCACCAGACCAGACTGCTCCAAGCCCTGTCCAACCTGTCCTGGAACACTTCCAGGGATGGGGCAGCCACCCATATCTCTTTTAGGCATTAAATGGGAAAAACTTACAACTCAGGCAAAACAGCATCTCCTCTCCACTCCCTGCCTGACAAATACAGATATTCTTGGATGATTTCTGAAATTTTCCATTAATATTCAAATTGCAAATGCATCATGTATGAGACACAGCCGACCCAGAAGGGTCACAGTGAGCTGTACAGAATACACCCAATTACAAAAGCTGGAATCATCCTCTTTTTCCTTAAATTTTGGCAGTGTAAAACCTATCATAAGTCTGTATATAACACTGAAGGACACTCCTAGTCCTACAGCAGGGTAAGAATCACAGACAGGGTTCAGGGGACTAAAGGAGGTTGTGAAAAGAACACCCCCAATGTTGCCCCCTTCCAGACATAAAGGGGAACAGGAGATGATGATGTTTGCATGAGCTGAGCATATCCTTCAGCTTACACATCGTGATTTTACATTAATTTTTAGTATTGCTATTTCTGCTCTACGGTGATTATCTACTTCAAGAGCACAAAAATAGCATCTTAAATGCTTAAGAGGGAGAAAAGGATGGTATTTGGTTTACCAAGTGAGCCTTCTGACAGAAGATCTCCCATTTGTCAACTGATGTCTGTTCCAGTGAGAAAACCTGGCGACAATCCAGGCACATCCTCTTCCCACTCCCTCCACTAAAGCAAATGAGCTGACTACATCCAACTAATTGATTAGTTGGGCAATAGCTATTAAAATAGGTAAGGAATGAGCCAGAAATCAACAATATTTCTCAGTATAAAAATGAATGCAGATGTACAATCATGTACAGTAATAAAAAAAATTCAAGTGTTTTGTTTTCCAATTAAAAAATTCCCAATCTGTACAATAAAAAATTATTTTAATGTCCAGCATGGCTTATTAGTAAATCCTCTTGCACTGTTTTTAGGGGAAAAATAGAACAGCAAAGACTTCATCTATTATTAACATGCATTTGCTATAGACCACATTTTGAAAAAGGCTCTTCATTTTCTAATGTATTTAATGTGGTCACACATCAATTTAAAAGAAGGTCACTAAATTATCTTAAGATACCATCCTGAAACATCATTGGAATTAAAAGCCTTCAAGGAGTACTCTCACTGTTGTTCTGGGGTTTTTTAAATTTTATTTTTAAATAGCACTCAGCAGTGAAAGGTGTTTGGCTCCCTAGAAAGCATTTCCACAGCCTCCTGGGGAAAAAAGAAACCTTCATTATCTTCTACCTGATGGAGCAGAATAGGGTGAGGAAGGCTGCAGAGACTTCTCTGGGTGTTAAGCAATTCACAAAGCCTAAGAAAACTTTATCTTGCTGGCTGCTCTCAGTAACTCCACAACAACTCTCAGCAGAAATAATCTGAAAAATTCTGCATGTCTGGCGCTGCACACTGGATGAGACTTTGAACAGCTGAGAATGATGTTTAATTATCCAAAACAACCTCAACTGTTCTTAACTTCTGGCTTCCATTTGTACTTGAAAACTGACTGCAACGCTGTTGTCACAGAGAAAAGTCTCCAGCTCCATAATCAGGCCACAACGGGAGAGGAGATAACACAGATCAGTTTGTGACCTCATTTCTTAGAGGACCTGGAGTACATTTGGGCTGAGGAACATCGTGCTGGATCAGCAGCTGCTCCAACACTTCTGTGTGACTCTCCCTGCTGGTGTCATCAGAGATTGAGCACATCTTTGGACCTGCTTCAAGGATGTGCTGGCCCGGGTCTGGGGTTTTTAAAAGGATCACACCCCAAAACCAGGCAGCTTTTTGGAAGCTGTAAGCATAACCCACAGGGTGTGCATGTGGGGAGGATGTGTCAGGCCATACACCACGTTCCATAATGAGATATTTAAATGCTTGTGGAAGGAGGTCTCATCATGCTCTCCAAAGGGAAGCACGCATCTTGATTTAATACTACACAGTGCTGTTTATAGGCAACCATAAAGTGGCCCTGAGGATCCCTGAGCTGCAGAATCATGCAGAGGACAAATTCACACATCAGATTATGATAAACTGAGTGCCAGGAAGCAAGAAACCATCAGGATAACAGAACATGGCCTTTGCTTACTTTGTTCACTGACTTCTCTGGTGTTTTCACTGTCAGGTCAGCTTGCTTTCCTTTCTTTGAGGGTGTTCTCTTTATTTTGGGTGAATGAAACTTGCCCTTCAACTTCATTGTGAACGAGGAGAGATGGGAACGCTCAGAATCTAGAAAGACAGAGAAAAGCATTACTGGATTAAGGCAAATATGTTGAAACCAGGGACATGTTACAGCATTATCTGGAAGACACTTGCACCATGTAAATTTATTGAGTGGAACACAATAAAGAAAACGAATAAACTACTGTTCTATATTATGTTTCAAACCACAACACCACCATAATTTCCTGTTTTCCTCAACCACAATATCACCAGCATTTCCTGCTTTCCCTTGGAGGCAGGAACGCTGCAAAGCAGAGGCAGGGACAGTGGGACTGGTACTGCTCTGTGCCTTGGAGGGACGAGGAAAAACACCTCTTCAAAGCACTTCTCTGCAGAAGGTCCTGAAGTACTTTACAAAGGAGGCAATCATCGTGCCTCTTTGGCAGATGAGCAACTGAGTCAAGGGGATGAAGTGACTGTCCACAGCCCTCTGGAGAGCAGAGCCCTTGGCTGTGGGTCAGTGCCACAATCCCAGGTCATGCCCTTGCCTCATGCTGATCTCTCTGCAGCACCAATTTTGAATGTGGCCCCACGGATAATCTGAACAAAAATGCCAGCCCTTGTCATCTGCGATGGATTTCACTTCCAGTGTACCAGAAAATAAACAGAGGAACCCCTTTGATACCGGGGCATCCTTCAAGGAATTGAACTGCAGAAGTGCTCAGCCCTTTTAAAAACTGTATTTTCATTGTTTTTTGAATACCTAAAAGAAGAAGTCTCAAAGGTTTGCAATCATGCCGTATGCAGACATACTGCTGAAATACATTTTTATCTGTTTAACCATTTTTATCTGTTTAACTGTATGCAGACATACTGCTGAAATACATTTTTATCTGTTTAACCATGAGGCTAAATAAAACTAAGCTGTCTTGTAGAGAGCAATTTAGAGAGTATTTTGAGCAAAGAGCACTTTAATAAATTAAGGTCTGAGTTGCTTTCTAGCGACCCAGATAATTCAGCAGAAGTTCCCCAACTTGTCTCTAATTACATTATCAAGAAAAGTACACAGTTTTGCCGTATGTTTCATTTTTCTTTTAGGTTCTTTGAGCATTAACTGCACTGGCTGTAATGAGTCCAGAGGAAAGCCCCATGCATGCAGCACTGCAGCACCTCATTAGCATGCACATTGCAAACAGCAAATGCTGCTGAGTCAAATCTAGCACCCAGCAGCTAAACACCACAGAGCAGTGCTGCTCCTCGTACTCAAAACCACCAACCACAGCTCAAGGAAAGAACCTGTCTCCCTTTAAACCTGGTTTCCTGGTAGCAGGTCTGACCCTCTGTGAGCACACCCACCAGCACTCTGGTTAGGTATGTCCCCCAGACCAATATTTTGCAGGCATCCTACAAATGGAAGCTACATGAGCACCGATCCTAATCTGGGCTGGCTGCAGACCTGTTCTCCACTTACAGGAGTAAATGTTTTCCCAGGTTTTCTTTGTATCCTAAAGTCCTGTTTAGTGCTCTGAGGAGGGAGGCACTAAAAACCTTGGCCACTGCAGATAAATCCAGGCATATCAGTTGGCCTCTGAAGAATCACTTACAGCAGCTGGTACCCCAACTTAGCAACAATTTACGTCAGTGCTTTACATCCACAAGAGGATCTCCAAACCTTTAAAACCTCTCTGTCTCCACAGGGTGCTGAAGGTCACCACTGCAGAGAGTTCCTGGCTGCTGTGATAACACTCTTGAGCTCCTCCCCAGAAAATAATTTGTATTTATTCCTACACCATATGAGAATTTCCATATTTGCATGTATATGCACGCTTGCCATGAGAAGTCATAGCTCTGAATTAATTTTTCGAGAACTGGCAAACAATTACAATAATTAATCTACAGGGTAGTAATGGTGACAGCAACAAATTATGTCTGGCTCCTCCACAGGCTGCAGTGAGATCCAAACTGCAGGTCTCAGTAAGAAAACACTCAGTGCCTACAAAACCCTTGGTCACCTATGGTGATAAGTTTGCATTGTAGGGACAAGATATTTGGAAGGCAAAAAGATTTCAAAATATTAACATTTCCTTTTCTCCTTGCCACTAGACATCTCTACCCAGCTTCATGTGGCAAGCACGTGAATGGCTGAACGAATGTGTCTGCATGGTCAGGAATCCCCAAAAGGAGCTGCCCTCAGAGAAAGTTCCTTTTCTGCTGACAGCAGATCCTCTTCGCTACCACCACCAGCCAACCACTACCCCTTTGTTCTTTTTATCCTTTGGTTACAACAAATACCAAATCATTTGTGTGCCACACTCTGAGGGGAGATAGACACACAGAGCAAGGACAGAAGCAAGTGGCTGGAGCAGAATAGGAACTACTTAAAATAGTACTGGTGAAGTAAACCGGCTGACATTTGCAAAAATAATAAACGTTACTGTTTGAACAGCCCTGCTAAGTCCTGCTTTGAAGATCACAAATTAATGCAGCTTTTTACTGCCATGGCTTTCTGTCTACACCAAGCACTTTCCAGCTCTCATCTGCTCACAAGTTTCTGATGCATTTGCAGTTAAACAAATGAGTCACAAACCAATATTCTCTCACACTCAATTACACTTAGCACTTAAAATAGCGCTTTTCTTGTTCCAAGCACATTACAAACGCATCGTTCTCATCCTTAAACAGTCAGGCCTTAACCTCACTCTGTAGATGGGAAGCAGGTGAAGCAAGTTGTCTAAACAGAGCAGAGGGTGAGTCAGTGACTCTGGTACAGCATCTCCATCACTCTGCCGGCCCTTGGCCTCTCCCCCGTTCATGGATCAAGCTGTGGAGCTCCTGTGATTATGTTCAGTGAATGCCAACAGAATTATTCGGCACACTGGGCTTTACAGTTTGCAAGCTGATACATCATTCAAGCATTATAAACAGAATTTGCTTTGTAATGAATCTGGATGAAGTGGTATAAAAGAGAAGTGACACTTGAGCAGGAAGGGATTCCAGCTCACAGGTGTAAGGGACCTAAGCTTTTACAGACAAAGCCTGAAACTCTCCTCCAAAGAGCACATGAGCAAGACTTCCTAGACTGGTTACCACAGCACGGGTCTGCTTTGAAAAAGTTATTTTTTTAATACTATATCCTAATTGAAATATCTTACATGTCCTGTGTGTCTGTCCAGTTAAAAAGTTCAAACAGCAGAGCATGCCTTTACAGATTAAATAATTTGATAACATACAGAAAACACAGCCATGGCAATGCTCAAACCACTTCTGTCCCTCTGCTCCTTCCTGCCTATCTACAGTAACCAAACCCCTTAATACAGCATTGAGATTGTTCTTAGCTTGGGAGCTTGCCCACTGGAAATTATTCTATCATATTACCCTCGCCTCTTGTTGATGAATAGCCAGCAGTGTTTAGCTGGAGTCTCAGCAGTGACTTTCTCCTCTCTGGTGTGCTGGAGGAGGGTACCCCATACTTACTTCTATGAAGTGTCCAAATATTTGTGAGATGAATGGGAAAAGTCAGGGTAATAAACTCAATGAAGTGACTTCAACTAGAAGGGGGAAAGAAAAAAGTTGTATCAAAGTGTTTCCGTCTCAAAGGAACCACTGACTTTCCATTCCCTCATACTTCATCTGTCTGGATGCTCTCTGCTGCTGCACACAACTGGAAAATAAAGCCCTTCAAAATGACTTTATTAGAGATCTGAGTTTCTTGATTTCTGCCTGGGAGCTTCACTACGTCACACATTTCATAGCTAATTCCATCCCCTGTCAGAGCAGCTCCCGCTCCGCTGACCGTGGCTGTTGAGTCAGGGCCCTGCTCAGCTCCCAGGCTCGTGTCTGGGGTCTGACCACACACACAGCACCAAGAGCTCACCTGACAGCCCTGCTCCAACCAGCCCTGCTGCCAGCTGTGCCCAGAGGGGTTTGCAGCATCCCCCCAGCCCTCGGACCAGGCACACCTTGGCTAAGGAGACCACGGCCAACTCAGAGCCACCTGATTCCCCACCAGCTCCCCAAGCTCCAGCAACTGCTGCTGCTGGTGCCAGTTTGCCAACAGAAAGCTAAATCTGGTGAGGAAAGAACTGCAGGTTTAAGATTAAAAGGGAAGGCAGATAAATCAGCTTATGTGCTTGTGGGAGAAGAAACTAAGGCTGCTTAGGAGAAAGCCTGCAAGTCAAAGCCCAACATCCACCTCTGCCATAGTCAAATGGTTACTCTCCACTTGGGTTCAACTAAAGGCCAGAATAAGTCAAAACACACACAAGCTGGTGAATTCCACCAACCTAAGCCAGTAGTAAATTATTTGCTTTAATGTCAAAGTGAAAGTTCAGCCTTTTACAGAGCTCAGTCACAGCAGAGTTTCCCTCTGCTGGGTCCCACTTGCCAGCCTCGTGTAACCAGCACATGGGAACCTTCAGAAATGGGAAATAATGCCCTGCCTGCTTCTGCACCTCCTGGTCCTGTTTTTGTCACCAGTGTTCCATGGCAGGGGGGCTCCAACAGCTGGGACAAGCTGCTCAACCTGTCTAGTGCTTGGATCATATAAAACTAATTGAAAATAGACTTATTTTTATTTAAAACCTCACAAACTTTAGATTACAGTACCTTTTCTTTCCTTCACCTGAAAAACTAAACCCTCCATCTTCTCTCACTCTATGTGTGTTCAGACACCAAAACCCTGCAGCTTTAGAGGGGACACAACCTTAAAAAAGGGTTATAGTTCATTTTCCAGCTTGTCCTGACCCTTGCAGCTTATGAGAAAGAACAAAATGGAGTCTAAAAATCTTATTCCACAAATGGTTCCTTTTTCAAAGGCCATTTAGGTCTCTGCTGGATGTACATATTTAAAAACTATCAGATTAAAAATATCAGCGGACATCTCTCCCCATGTCATAATGAAGCTATTGCGCACATTTTTAATCAACTGCTCCTGCCACTTTTGCCACGAGTCCTTTGAAGGCAGCAGTGACTTATGTAATGAGTTACACAACAATGCCCATTAAAATGGCATTTGTTCCCTTGGGCTCAGCTCCATCATTTGAGAAGACAAAAGGCAAGTTGCAAGGCTTCAGCTAAACCCTAGCTGACAGGGACTTTAGGGGTTCTGAAGCAAAAGGCAAAAATAACGAGCCAGATTTCAAAACGACCTTTCTGCTGAGGATGTTGTGCTGTGATGCAGCACCCAGCGAGAGGCTCTGGGGCTACTCCAGATGCAATTCTGCCCTCAGAAACACAGGAAAACAGGTGATTCAGGATGGGCAGACAGGCACATGCGAGCCTAACACAATAATCACAAAACATTCTGCAATGCAAACGTCTTCCCAGATTGTATAGGAATATTACTAGAATTCCCTACATCTTCCTTACACCCTTAGGGAAAGGGCTGTATCTGTTACATACCTGTAAGCTCACAGATCTGGGGGCTGTGCCCTGGCTAAAGCTTTTGGGCTCTCTTCTAATGTAAATATTAAAATCAGTGACTGACAGAAAATCCAAGCCTTTGAGCTTTGCAGGAAACAGCAGAGTTCCTCTGCAGAACTGGCACAGGAGGCACAGTGTGATGCTCACCAGTGAGCTGTGGGCAACAGAAAACAACTGCAGGGGCACTTGTAAAAATAAATTTTAATAATCCTGTCTTGTGACAAAATGTTTAAGCCTGCCAAAGTGTAGCTATGAAGGTGGAGAGAAAGCACGAGGTTTCAAGGAGGGTTGAAGGAACAGATGAGGAGGACCCCAGATAAATTCTCCACCCTTTCACACCTGCAGTGTGCTGCTAGCTCTCCCATCCCACTGCAAACAGCCTTCAGCTACTTTTCGCACCCTCTTTCTCCAAAGTCCTGAGGATGTTTAGAAGCCTAAAAATGCTGATATGCAGCACTTGTGCAACGCTGTGTGTTCCCAAAAGGATGAACTGGGATCCTGAGTATAGAAAAGACAGAATGTGACAGAACAGAATTAAAATGTCCCTTTTAAATGTATCAGCATATCACTGACGCATCATGGGTGCTCAAAAGCCTCAGACCTTACTCCCAGCTCTGTGAGTTTTCTTTCCTCAACTTTGCCATTATCCCCAGAGACTGAGGCAAGAGAATTAAAGCAGAAACAAAAAAAGACCTGGTAGGGGACCTGGAAAGGAAAAAAAAAAAGGGAGGGTCCGGTGTCAATCAGGAAGTTTGCCCACCCTAACCTTTGTACCTTAGGTGGAGCTGTTTGTAAGCTGCTCCAAGTCCTTCTCCAGGGAATCCAATTCCTAGGAGAGCCGCCAGGTTTTAGAGGAAAACGATGGAGGAAGGGCAGCTGAGAATCAAACAATCGTTCTCGAGTGCTAAAGGAACTTTTCCTCCAACATCACGTCACCTTGGAAGCAGCCAGCTTTTGGGAGCGGAAAGACCGACTGCCCTTTTCTTTTCTGGCAACATTACAGTGAATGAGCATAAACCAGCGAGCATTAATGATGTGCAATGACAGCACACAAACTTCTCTGGAAAAGGGAGGCTCAGTTCCCTCTCAGCTGGCCAGGCAATGCTCACTGACTCACAGGCTTCATTATTTTTATGCCGCCCTCTGGGGCCTCCAGAGGAAGCAAAACATTTTTATTTGTCAGAGAGCACATTTTTATTTTGATTTTTTTTTTTCTTTCTAAGCAGCCATGAATGAGGGATCTCCAGCTGCAGCAACCTCACATGGAAAGAGCTCACAGTGTTTGCAAGGGAATTGGAAGGCAGAGAGGGTAACTCATCAATTCAGCCACGTCTCCCAACTGCACTCAAAAGGACTGGCTTAGTCAACAACGTTAATTTTATGGTGCATTAGCACTACAGTTCTTCTTTCTTCCAGTATCCTATCTGGAAGCAAATCTTCAGTTTGCAAGGAAGATGCACACAATCCAGTAAGCAGAAGTCCAGAACAGCTGACCAGATCCCCCTCTACTCCTCTTTTTGCCTGGTATTTCAGAATAGAGAAATCTCCTTGTATGCAGATAAACCAGGAATCCTTTACCTGCTGAAAACTGCAGCGGTATTATTCAACTGCTTTACAGGGGGAAAAAGAAAATAAAAAGGCAAAAAGCTAAAATAAATCAAATAAGGAGAGATTTAAGGAAGTAAAACTGCTACCCAAGTTCAGTTTCCTGCAGCACACCAAAGCTGGCTTTGAGATTTCTTTTTGAACAAGATACTGGAATGTATTGATAAGCAGCAGACAGAACTTCTGCTGTGTTTTATCAAAAGCTGCTCCAGCAGACTGGTGCCATATCAACCCCCAAGCAGAAACACCAGCAATCACCAGCAAACCTTTGTGCAGCATCTGGCGAGTCTCTGGTAATTTCCCATCTAAGAACTGATTTTGCACAGCCCTGCAAGCCCCAGAGAACTGATGGGATTACAACACTGGTAACATGACTTGCAACTCCCCCAGTGCCAACAGCACTAGAACAACAAGAGACTCAAGTGGCCTCCTACGCCAACTGAACAATGTGGTCCTTGCTCACCCTGTTCTACCCATGAAAGCCACCAAGGATGTTAACTAAACATTTTGTTTTAAATGAAGAAAATAATCCAGCTACCAGGCATAGCATCTGAATTACCTCAGCAAACGGCTCCTAACACAGAAATTGCAACGGTTGAGAGGGAATCTGCTGAATTTCCCTGTTCACCAAACATGACTTAATATGGGGTCCGTGGGCATCCCCACTTGTCTAGCAGCTTCTGGAGGATATGGTCATGACAGTGATTCAGCCATCTAAAAATAAAGCCCTGCAGGCACAAGTGCGTGCGCAGCACCTGAGTCACTCCGGGCTGCGGGAGCCAAAGCTCATCTGTTCCATTGACACCACTGCCATGGCCAAGCAAAAGCCTCATCACCGAGCTCTGCTTCAACTCCTTCTCCCCTCCTCTCATTCTCTCAAGCCCGTTTAAGTTCTTCCCAAAAAACCTTTGCTGGGCTTGGGTTTCAGTCTTGCGGCCGTCAGCTTTGAAAGTCAGAGCTGAAAGATTATAACCCAATGTTGCTGAAGCTGTTTATTCATCTCCAAGGTGACAGGATGTCGTCACAGGCACTTGGCAGGCCACCAAGCAGAAAGGCATTATTTCAGATGCTTTAGGGAAAAGCCTAATTGCTGACAACCTGGCCACAGGTTCAACAGCCGACGGACAAGGTTGTAAGTGAAGCCTTGGCTTCTTGTCTGCCCCACAGCACCGGCTCTGAATGGGAAAAACTCAGCCCTCTTTCATCCTTGGAGAGTAACCTCTGCTCTCATTCATCAGGCAATGGAAAAAAAAAAGAGAAGCTGACTCAGATCTGCCTGACACAATTTCCAGTTGCTTTGGACATTGCTAATTATAGTCATCTTTATTTTTGACCTCTGATTACAGACTCTTTGCACATTCAGTCTGAATGGCAAAGATAACCCCTCTTTTCTAGTAGGCTTGGGAGGAACCTTATACCCTGCCCAAAAGCCACCGCCCACACCCATCCGAGCTGAGCACAAGAAATAAGATTGAAAACATGGAAAGCATTTGCTTAAACATGCTCAGTTTTACTTCCTTCTTTAGCAAGTGCCACAGATCAAGGGCAGCAGTCCAGGTGAAAGTGTGATGTAAGCTCTTTTCCATGCATGTCCTAACTGAGATGAGCTAACTGCTCCACACAGGAGCCTCATTTCTCACTGTTCTGACTAGCGCTGTATCCTCAGGGCTCAGATGCTGAAAAGCAGATATTCACTTCAGTAAGATTAAACATGTCTGCACAACTCCAGTGCACCATGCTGGGGGCTCACATCTCTGCACGAGAGAGAAAAATGAATTTCAGGAACCAAGCCAGCACTATCTCCTAGAGGCACTGCAATACCAGTGTAAACTTCCCTAATATTGCTTACTCAATAAAACAAGGCATCACAGGAGGGCTATGCAAATCCCTCAACTTTGAAGTACTGCTCTCCTGTTGCCCCAAAGGAGCAGCTCTCTATCTCCACACACCCAGACAAGTGTGTGTGTGAAGCGATACAGCAGCACCGCAGGTGTGAAATTTCTGATGTAATCAGGTCAGAAGCTGCTCTGACATTATTGTTGTGCTGTTCCGCAAAGGGTTAAGGAGCTGCAGGCCATCTCCTCAATTCCATACTCGTTCTATACCTGGTAGGATCTGCAACCAAACCACCAGCTTTATTGCCTGCCTACAGGCAGGAGAAAATATTAGTCTTCTATAAGCATGATTTGAAACATCAGTGCCTCCAGCAAGGGGAAACCGAGATGTTAACTGAACTGAGCAGCCCAGGAGGGAGATCCCTCTTCCCTTCCTTAGCTGTAGGATTAGCATATCCCTACACCACCATGGCAGGAAACATGAAGTACCTGAGGGAGTCTAAGTGGGATGTCTGTCTTTCACTCCACTGCACGTAAACATTAAAGTTACTTTAACAGTAAACAATTATTTGTGGCAGCTTTCTATTTTATCCCATGTCCTCATGCCTGAATTAGAATCTCCTGGTTACACTGGTCTACGGACAACGGGTTTCAAGGTAAAGGCATACTGACACCAACACCTGCAGCTCTCCCCACTCTTTTTGGCAGATCCTGACTTTGAAAGATACAGAAGACTGAATTTCTAAAGCAGCAAACCCCAGCAGATTTGTACAAACATCAACAACAAGCCTGAAGAAATCCATCCCATCGCTTACTCATCTCAGCCTACTGAAGACTTGAGGTTTCAGTAGCAGAAAAGAGCCACTAGAATTTTACTTGTTAATTTAATTTTGAGGAAAAAGCTGCTATTCCCCAGCTGCTTCAGAATATTACTCAGCCTAATGCAGTGACAAGTCTGAAAATCCACTTAACAAGGGGATACCTGAGCCTGATTTCTTTGGCACATCGTTCTTTGCTGGCATATCTTGTATCGCCCTATCTGTATTTAACAGTTACTGTCATCTTTAATGGGAATTCCCAAAAGGGGGCCCTACTAAGAATCAGTTTCAATTTTTCGATGAACTTTCAGTTTGCTCACACTGGAAGCTGGCCTGAATTTCAAGAAGAAATACCTTCCACACTCATACACAACAACCCAACAGCCAAAGGGAACCCAACTCAGGCTGGATTTCACCAAAACCAAAGCAGAACCTTATCTCAGCATCTCTTTACAATCTTGCTGAAACTATTCTCTTATCACAGAATAAATCTTGGTGAATTAATAGCTACTTCAGCAATGTTTTTACCAACATCCCATTTCCTGATCATATCCCATCCCATTCAGGGCATGGCATTGGGTATCAAAAGTGAGATCTTGACCAGGAAGACACATGAATGCTTTGAAAGACCATGACCCACTCCAAGAAAAATAACATGTTTTAAAAGTCAGTGCCCAGATTCTGTGGTAGAGAGACCCTGGGATTCTATAAATAAGAAATAATTTTGTATTTCTATTTAATTTGGTTTTGACAAAACAGCAAACCCACAACTGCCAAAGCTATTTAAGTCTGTGCAACACAACGTGCGACTCTGTGGCGATCCTGCCATCAGCCCTGAAAGGTGAATCAATACTAATTCCAGTTTGTGGTCTGTTGAGCAATACTTTGGAGCTTTAGGAGGTCTGTTTGGAAAACAGCAGCCAGTTTGTAACAGGAAACTTCAGCTCCACAAGGCCTGGAGCCATGTGGTGCAGGGTCAGGCCAGGCTGTGCTCCACAGCCTCCGGAGAGCACGAACCGTCGGTCAGGCTGAGCCTGGTGCCCTGTCAAAGCTTCACTGTGATTAACTTTATGCTCCTTCACTGTGAAAAACAGGCAATAACCCAGTGATTTGTGCAGTGCATTCAGTATGTCACACAGCTGGGTTCAGAGAGACATCAAGAGATGTTTATAGAAATACCTGTGGTACTGTTACTGGAAGGGTGAACACCTCCCAGATCTTCTGGGATCACTATTACCAACTGGTAATGCACAACCTGCCCACAAAAGCTTCACCCCAACTGCATTTTGAGTCTACACCAGGATCCAGCCAGTAAGTACAAAAAATTACACTATAAACCATCCTTCAAGTACAAAACAACCACCTATAATGTCGCAAGCACAGAACTGACTTCGTATACATGATCCATATTTATTAACATCACTTTGCAGTATAAGAATCTAGCACTGAGCTTTGTGTCAGTGTAGTAAAAAAGAATTTTTTTTTTCCTTTTCTGCTCAGTGGAAACAACCTTGTGTTGTGAGGAAGGGGCTAAGGGGAATCAGACACTGCAGTCATTGACTGCAGGACCTCCAGGAACATCTGCTCCACACAAGGACCACTCTCCCACAACGCCCTGCACGACTTCACAAGATTTGCAATCTGAGCTTGGACTTCATTTATTTTAGCACATGTTTCCAGGAAACTTCCCTGTCCTTTCTACCGTGTTTACAAATTTACACAGCAAACTCACATTGCCTCCCTCCCCAAACAAACATACATTTTGCCTTTTTTCTCCTCTGTATACTCATGAACTTTGAAGCTCAGCAAATAAACTCTCAGCTACATCCACTTCTAAACTGCTGATTTCTGTAGAGGAATGACAGATGGAAGAGAGCTCTCCTGCTTCATTTTTGGCAACTCTACAGCCAGAAGTCTGAAGACACTCAGTGTGCCCTCATTCCTCATTAACCTGAGAGCCACTTTTGTATCTACTGCAAAGAGTGCAGAACTGGAATATGGCTGAAACAAAATTTGAAAAAGGTGGTAGGTTTGGGAAAAGCTGCTTAATTAAAATGTATTGAAATTTCTAAGTCCATCAGCAAAAGGCTCCTGCAGCTTTGTATGACTTTAACCAGTACCATTTCCATGTCTGTCCTGGTATAACACACCAGCCATGGGTATAAAACACCTCTCAAGGCTTGATTGCTGCTATTTGATAAGAAACCAACACTATATATAGCAGTCACAACCATAATTATGAAACTGAACCCATATGGGAACTTTGAAAGACGGCCCTCACAGAAGGTACTTTCAACAGGGATTCAAATCACTTATAAAAATAGAGAATTTTAAAATATATAAAAAATACTTCTTCAAGTACAGTCAAGTAAATTTGCTATTTTTGGCAGAAAGCAGAGCAGGTGAAGAGCTGAGCTGGTTTTCTGGCAATTGTACAAATCTACTTTTAGGGAAATCACTTCAAACTGTAACACACCAGAATTTATCATAATAAAACAGGCAACATTCAAAACCACAAGAACCCTGCAGCTCAGACTTTATAATGAGGGGGCTTGTCCATCCTGGAAAGGTAGCTTAAATCAAGGTGAAAGTTGGAAACTCCCATGTATTATTCCCAATTATCTCCCTACATAGTTTTATTTTGGAATATGACTGTCTACTTGCAGAATAAATTTAGCTAATTAAAAGGCAAAAGGGCAATATTTAGAGATAGTCCTCATATATATGGGAAGTTGTTTCTCAAAGATAAAGTCAAGCTTTGTTGAACAGAAGTAGATAACAAACCTCAAAGGAAGAGATTTTTCTTATATGAACTGTCATTTTTTTTTATTTAAAGGACACTCCTGTGTTATAAGAAATCAGGACATAACCTCAACATTTTCCATTGTAAAGCAGAAATCCCTGTTTTGTGCTCTCCTGTTAAGAACTGGGTCTGCATTTGCAAAACAACCCAACGAAGAAGTGCCAGCTCCACTGAAATACTTTGTCATTCAGGAACTCAGGGCAGGGAAAGTCAGCTCCAGACCCAGCAGCAAAGCTCTAGGCTTACATTTGATCCATAGTCTAAACAAAGCCTGACCTAGCACCAAACTGCCAGCTGGTTTGCACACAGAAATTTGCAGAATGTTACTTTTGCCCCTTTAATGAGAAAACTGCCATCTCTGTGCCTCCAAACTGACCCTGTGATGGTTTTTTATTTTACAAGCCAGAAATTCATGGCAAAAATTCAGAGCAGGTGACAGCATCAGTGACATAAAAAGCTCACACAGAACAGATGCAAAAACATATCACCATTGGCAGATGACCTACCTGGGTGATGGCAGCTCAACTCCTGAAGTCACCAGGAGCAGCTTTAAAGGACAAATGGAATAATTGTGATCCTGAAGCCACATAGTATTTCTGTAATGGGCTTGAAACATGCTGCCAGTCACAGGCAGCACACAGCAAAGAGTTTGGCAAAGCTGCCCAAGCAATGAGCAGGTTACTGTGAAAGAAATGACCAATGCTCACAGCAAATGACCCAGCAGAACCAACCTCACCACCCTTAACAAGCTCTCCAGACGTAACAACATGAATGCTTACAGTCATTTTCAGTATTTCAAACCAAGAAACTGGTCCTCCATATTCTTAATTACCTCCCACAGCAAGACAGACAGGGATTTGGAGCCTCCATAAATGCTCAGTAGTAGAGAAATCAACCCATTAATTTTCTAAAATTAAGGCTACTAGGTTTATTTTATAAAATTACTAGCCAAACCAGAGTCCAATAATGAGATGATCTATTTGGAAATAATGTTTTGCTTGGAGGAAAGAAAGAAACATTGTTTTCATCTCTAATACCCATAAATCACTGTATTTACAGACTACAGCTAGGGGACTCAGGGCCAATCTACTGATAGGATTTCTCTTCTGTTTTCAGCGTGTCAGCATCTGCTCTCTTCATGTGAAAACAAAAAGCTGCCCAAGGAGATTATGGCATTTTCACACCCTGGATCACCCAGATCCCAAAGACTCTGCCTAGTTCAGCTCGTTAGGAGCACACCACACTTTGCATTTCCTACTACTTTAATATTATAAGTGTTTAGTGAATATAGGATAACACTGGTAAAGTAGCTCTTGTTCAACTTCAAACAAATATAAGACACTTCTTTATTACAAAAGCTGAAGTCACATGCTCCAAGGCTCCTTTCACAAAGTGATCATGGGCATAATAAGGTGAACACCAATAGGTACAATCAAAGAACATCCTCCTCTCCCTAGACATGTTCCTACTGTTCAATTACACTGTGGCAGAAATGGCTTATTAAAGGATTTTCACACACCTAAGGAGCCATGTCAGTGATTTCTTTATTTATTTAAATAAACATTTTACACCTATATTTACATAGTGCTTTTAAAGAGAACCTCCAAAAAACATCAAAAAACATTAAACTGCAGGGTAAAAGGTAACAGTCAAACATTAGAACAATCACAAGGAAGAAGAGAAATTAAATTCCAGAAAAAAAGAGCAAATCACATGGATTTGAAAGCTTGCTAGGGGCTATGCAGGGCTATACAGAGTCCACTTACCACAGTAAGAATTCAGATTGAATTTTGGAGGTATAATCTGAAATACAGAGAGTCATAATATTCCTGGGGGTAAACAGCTCCAGAGAGCATCAGTGTTACAGGAGGCTTCTTCTGCCAAATTACCACCACTCTTACTTGAATTGACACCTCCTGGTTGTGTACTAACACAACAATCTTGTATTATATTAACCTCAGTCAATCATTTTTCCTCCACAGAGGCACAGGCCAGGAAGAGAATTTCAGAGTTCAAGCCCATTCTCTTGCTGGATCATAAAAATCCCAGCATTACTGTATCACACAAAAGGTCTCCCGCTGGGACTTGATGCAAAACAAGGAAAACCAAAACAAGGAAACAAAGCAAACAAGGAGAAATCCTTAAACAAAGAAAGAAAATCTTTGAAATCATTGGCCCATCCACTTAAGTGCTGTTAATTCAAAATTATCTTGATTCCAACAGCTAGCTGGAAATTTTCAACGTAGTATGTGTCACTTTATTTAAAAAACACGACCTACATTTGAATTTCTGAGTAAGAGCACAGACGTACACAACGCTTTGCATGCTAAAGATGCGGCTTTATAGTGGCTCAGATTTCACACATTCCCATCTTTGAACGGCAAATCTGTTCCGACTCTGCCCATTGTTACGGGATCTAAAAACTCCAGAGCCACAGAGAGCACCTGACCTGGGAGCTCTGATAAAAACCAGGCTATTGCAGAGAGACAGCAGGAAAAAAGAGGCCGCTCCACTCTTTAATCAGGTTGAAACGCTTGGCTGTGGAGAGGGGGGTTCAATCTCTCCAATCCACATTCCCATCGCTCACGCTGCTTTCTTAATTAGCAGCAAGTGGACAACAGCTGTCAGTAGCCTGGAGGCCAGAAAGTTATCAGCAAAAATGGAGAGAGACACAGAACGGGGCTGTTAAATGCACCAGTGGTCAATACAGGCAAGAGATCCATCCACAGGCAACATGGGATGCTTTGGGTTGGAAGGGATCATCTCATTCCAACCCATGGACACTGCCTCATCCACTGACACTGAGAGGATGCTCTTCCTGCTGGCTTTAGTCTGGTTATTTTAACATATGACTAACTGTAATTCAGTTTTTTTTTTTTTTTTCTTTTTTTTTTTTTTTTTTTTTAGTATTCCCGTAACAGGAAAATTTCAACTAAGAATAAAAGGAAATGGGAAGGCCATCCTAATGTCTTGATGAAAATACATGGGGGTCAGTTCAAAGGCACAGCAGAATAAAAGCTTCAAGATTGTTCCAGAGATTTTAGGCATAGAAATTGAAGCACAGGAGAGAGGGGGGAGAAAGGATGTTTAAGTAAAACAGTAGACAGAAACTTTAGCAGAAGATAGAAACTTAATCTAGAAGCCCTAACCTCAAACAACACAGAAGAAAAAGACTCTACTCAGTCATTATTGTCTGTGTATTAAATCCTGTAAGCCCAAGTCACTGGCCTTGACCTTACTGTACCACGTATTAGACTAAAGTGGGTCAAAAAGAAAATTCATTCCCAAAGAGGTGACACCCTCTGGTCAAACCATGTGCTTATCTTGTAACACAACTCACTGACTGTCTGGATGATCAAGAAATAAAGTAATTGCTTCCCTGTTGGATGTCCTGATTACTGCCATTTGTGGCAATAGGGAACTCAATGCAATTGCAGGCAATAAAATGTATTATTAAAATTCCCCACTGCCCATTTGTTACTGATAAATTGTCATCACCCCAACTTCTTCAGAAAAGCCAGTCTTCTTTTGAATTTGGCTTTCTTTTACCCAGAAAGCAGAGATTTGGAGCAATTTTCTGAGGCCTGGCTGGCAGTTCTACCAGTTCTAAATATATCCCAGCTTTCTGAGCTTGAACTTATGCAAGGGAAGCTGGGAAGAAGATGGAAGTATTTCCCCAAGCTGCCAGTAGACTAGCAAGACATCTAAAAGCCCTCATCAAATTAAGTGCTTAATTACAATTCAGACTTTGAGACTCTGGAAATTAGGATAATCTTCTGGGAAATTTAGCAGCCTCCCACAAAAGAAATTGCAACATACAAGCCAAAAAAAGCAGAGAGCTTGGAGAATGTTATCCCATCAAATCACACCTTGTGCTAGATTCCTCACCCTAATTCCTGGGGAATACAAAGTGAGATCCACTTAATTTCAGGTTCTTGAACCATTGGGAAAGATGAGGATCAACATTTAGGAGGCTAAATTGGGAAAAGCTGTCTCATGTAAAAAGCTGAGAAGTGTTTGTTGAGTTGATGGAGAGCTGCCTGTGAAGGAACCTTATCTCACTTGACTTCACGAGCGACTGTGAGGTGAGGCCACAAAGGGCATGGCTTGGAGAAGGTCTCGACACAGTCACTGGAACAACCACCAAAATTTGGGCAGCACAGCAATGGCTGCAGGCTTGCCAGCTCCATTCCTCTAGGTGGCATGATCTGTGCATGCATCACCTGGATCTTCCCACGCAGAGAGATGTCACCACTACACAGCACTACGTCTCTCACTACCTAGTGACATCCCTAAAAGCATGACCTAACAACCCACTCACAGGCTACACAGCTCCAGTGATGACTGAAAAGCCCACAGAAGCTCCTGGAGAAGCAGAGATCATTTGACCACAGCACCACGTGGAGACACAGCATAAAATGAAAGGAGGGCAGGAGTTGTACTCACTGTTCTTTCCAACTTTCCATCACCAACCATCATGAAGTCAGAGGTACAGAAGAAATGTCTGCACAATGCTCTAAAAGTGTAAAGCTCTAGGTGAACACTAAGCATTACACATTTTCCTTTTTGATTCATGAAATTATTGCAAGGGAAATGAAATCTTGATCTCAAAATAAGCCGGAACATCCCACACTTCCCATTGTTACCACTCTCATGAGCCATCACCCAGAATCACACTGAGCAGCAAGAGGAGCTCTGCTGCTTGGGCAAGATGTGCAAGGATGTTCTTTTGCTGTGACACATGTACCATTGCTTGCTGGCACATCCCTGTACATCTCCAGGACAACACTGCTGAGTCAAAACCTTGTGACACAGAGGATGCACTACGAGCAACATGAGTGTCACCATCCAAAAAACCTGCAAACTAAGAGGAACAAAGGGGAGGGAGAGCTGGCAGAGAGGAAATCATATCCTGGCATCAAAGACAACAAAAGACAGAGCAAAATGAAGAGTAATCCAAACCCAGAGCTCAAATGGAGAATGAAGGAAGTGATTGAACTCGGGCTGGAGGTATCTCAGAAGCTGAGCTATGACACTGGGGTCACTTGGATAATGAAGAAGCTGCAGGGGAGAGGGTTTTTCCCATCAGCAGCTTATCTCTGCACACTCAGCTTCCAGACAGGTTCACATCTGGAGCACTGCACTCCTTGCCCATTGTTTTTTCCGTGAGCCAAAGGTCAGCAGTGCTGCTACAACCTCCCATGCCCTGGATGAGCCCTCTGGAGCCGGCTGCTCACACCTGGTACTGATCAGAGGGCTCTGGACCAAAATCACAATTTCTTTTTCTAGATAAGGTCAACTACAGAAATTCACAAAAACGTTCATTAATTCAAAACAAATCTTTTGGTGGAAATCTATGGAAATCTATATATAATCCCATCAGAAGTCAGCTCCGTGATTAAAACCAGAGAATATAACAAAAGAAGTCCCAACTTGCTCATCACTTGCATTTCCAGTGAGTGTCTGGCCTAACACAGGTCCTGGCAGAAACCCAGGCTAGGTCACAGGGTGCTACAACACCAGAGAATGCTCAAAGCCATGCAGCCAGCAGAGATGCCTACCTGCAGAAACAAAAACTGCTGCATTAACTCAACATGGAATAAATCAATTAAATTTGTACCCTGGAGCAAGAGTCTGGGGAGTGTCCAGACAAGCCTTAACAAATATTAACTAGCCTGAAGTTAAATACCTCTCTGTAAACTGTCCTACAGACTTTGACACCCTAAGAACCAGAATATTTTTTCCCAATATAAAATTCCAGGCAAGTGAAAATACGAAAGCAGTTCTTCATACAGCTTAACTAGACTGATCATTTAAACTCGAGCTGCTTCCTAGACATATTAGGGCTTTCACGAGATTGTTTTCTGTGGCTTACTCATAATGAACAGCTGTTCTGGCAACTGCTGGAGTCAGCAGGTACTTCCTGCCCTGAAAAATAGTCATCAATATATCTCAGTATAGAAAATCATACTCTCTTTAAAACAATTCATGATAGGCTTTAGATACCAACTGGCTCCATGACAAGGACACTCCCTTAAACAATGGTTACACCCTGTATACAGCTAAAAATGAAATAGCTGAAAAGGAAGACATTTTACACAAGTTCCCAGGGTAAAACACATCTGAGAAGCACTGGTCTGGGACTGACATTGTTCTATTGAAAGAATAAATATCTCAGTCCAAATTGTATTTCCTTCACCACCTTCCCAGACTTGCACAAGGAGAAAATCCCTCTGAGCTTTCCTTTTATACTTCTGGTGTCCTCCGACAGAATGAAAACCCAGCGTTTTATAAGACTGCAAATAAATTAGAAGTGCTGCAGATTATGATTTGCCCTTTTGTTAACATCACTGGTAGCACCAGTGAGCCTGTTTGCCAGCTTAGGAGAGGTCTGAAACTCTTTCAGTGTTGACTTTAAGCTGAATACAAATATTGAGTGAGCTGCTTGTACACGGAGTCCTCAACCACAGCGAGCTCCTCGCATAGCAATGCTGCTTACAATGCTGCCAGTGAGCCAGGGTGTCAAAACAAACATCATTGTATTAATTGCATCTGTTGATGAACCAGCCCAAGAACAGCCTTGTTTCAATCACTGGCTTTATAAGACAGTACTGAAATGTTACTGTGAGTGTTGAGATGGATGAGTCAACAGACAAAATACAAAAGCATTTGTAAAGAGAGTCTCGCTGGAGTAATTAGAAAAGCTGCACAGCCACACAAAATGATGGCTTTTATTGACATAGCTTGCTCATAATAGTCCTTAACTTAGTAATGAGTTTCAGTTTTGTTTTCTGCAACCTTTCCAGTCAAGGACAGGCAAACACACAAGTTACCTTTGCAAAGGTGAAAGATCAGTAAACACATAACCAATCTGAAAATAGTTCAAGAAGTCATGTCAGATACTAATCCTCACTTGGGGAGATACAAATGGCTCTTCCCTGTATTTTGGAAGCTTTCCTTGACCTTGTGGAGTAAAAGACCTCTCAAACTACCAGGTTAATATGACACTGGGGCTCAGGGTCAGCTCAAGGCACATCCCCAGCCAGCCTCTCCGCCTGGTCTTACTCGGCTGAAATAATCTCTGCAGTGTCACATAAGGTCAAGAGATTCAGGTTACTGAAAGAATGACATTTTAAACCTGATCTCTCTCCCTCTCTCTCATCCAAAACCATCTGCAACTCATCTTTTAAGGCAGAGATTATTCATTCTGGGGGAATTATCCACTAATCAGTTTTTATCTCCAAATGAGGTCCACACGCTTGCAGCTAGATCTGGCAGAAGTTTAGGTTCTTCCACTCTCACAGCAGTCTCCCACTGGACAGATTTTAAAATGCAGTTGATGGCAGATCCATGTGGTAAGAAAACCAGCCCAAATTTACCAACCAATACCATAGGCCAAGGTAGGTACAGAGGTACAAAGCAAGGCTCCAGTTGAGTCACCTTTACTGGGCTGGGGGTAGTTCTTTACACCTTCATGCCCAGGGAACTGCTGCGTGAGCTTTCACAGCACCCTGATGTTCTGAAGTAGGATAGAAGTAAGCAAAACCACACTGCACAATAGGAGAAGGAGACAAGAACTCTGGTATTTCCACCCAAACCACATGCACAGAGAGAGGTCAGCACAGAGCTCTGGCTCTGAGCACACTTGCTCACTAGCCTGGCTGCTACTCCCTTTGATATTTGTCACAGCCAAGTGTGAAACTCAAGAGAAGCACGTGGACAAGTGAGTCAGACCCCTGAATTCTGCAAGTGCTTCTCCCCTACTTATTATAGCTCATCCTTCAGCTCTGCCCTGGCACACCAAAGCATTTTCTATCCACTGCTCAATCAGACAGCAGTTCTTCCAATTCCTTCTGCTCACCAGCACGAAATTCACGTCCAGCACCTCCCAGAGGTGACATCCCTGTTCTGTAGGGCCTTCCAAATAAGATGTGCTCTTCATCTGCAATTATCATGCAAAAATACCCCCACAAAAACCCAGGCAGATAAACTCCCTCCTGCATTTCACCCACAGGCACACAAAGGCAATTACTGCAGAACTTGCAGTTTGCATCAGTAAACACAGCAATGTAATAGTTTTGGGTTATTCAACTTTCAATTTTGAGGACTATGTTAAAACAAAACCAAAGCCAAACCAAAACCAAACCAAACTCACCTGGATTTCTCCTGACAAGCAAGTTGTTAAACTGGCCCAAAATCATATTTTACCAACTGCAAAAGAGAAATTCTGGAGATTCTTCAGCTGGTATGAATCAGGATAAAAGGCATTTCACAGCTGTAGAAGTGAGAATATTTCAGGAAAAAGAGATGTTTTTAATTCCCTCTAGTTCGTTTAATAAATTCTAAACATTATAGCTTAAAATAATCCTGACAGACAAAGTAGCCCAGACCTTCTTATCCAACAGAGTACAACTATGCACTCACTGCCTCAAAACTATTCTCTACCCTCTCTTGGGTAAAATAGCAGGGATGGAGGGAAAGAAACTATTTAGACTGAAGAGCAGAAACCTCTACTCAGACCCATTTGTTTTACTCTGCAAGTATTGACAGATGAGTAATGAAAACTTTGCTGCAGACACAGACTGTTCTTCAAGGCAGCATCAGTTAATAAACCACAACCACAGCTGCAAAAATATTAAGGAATTTAACTAAATGACTCCTTCAAGGGCAAAGGATTGCAGGAGGAGCCAGTTTTTGTGCTTTGTTATCATCCCAAAGGTTAAGATCAGAGCATGCAGCATCAACACAAACCAGTGTTGCTGTTTTGGACATAAAAGCTTTGAATAACAATTTCATTAAATGTATACAACTGGGTACTAATATTTCTAGTATGACTCTTTTCCATTATGATAATAGTTTGAACTTAGTATACTATGTTGCCAAAGCTTTTAGATGTGAATTATCTCATCTGAAAAGAATTAAATGGTAAAAAAAAAATTAACAGTAATAATAAAGCTAACAGCCTGTGAGCTGTCAGAACCACAGGAGCATCAAGGCTGGAAGAGACCTTCAAGATGATCTGATCCAACTGTCAGCCATAATCTCCTCTAAACCACATTCCCAAGAGCCACATCCAAGCATCTCCTGAACACTTCCAGAGACAGCGACTCCACCACTTTTCTGGGCAACTTATTCCAAGGCCTGACCCTTCTTTCAGTGAAAAATCTGAGCTTTCTCACAGGACAAGCCATAGCACTGGCCTGGCAGCATGGCTGAGAGGGTTTTACAGGATTGCAGACCTGGATCAGGATGCTGCCCCACAGCCACAGGAACAGCTCATGCACACTGGCAATGATTTCAGAAACAGCTGTGCCCACAGTGGATGGGGGAATTTTTTGGTGACATTACTAATGGAGCTCCAACAGAGTGGATAAACCAATGGCTCTAGCTTTAGGTACAATTATTTATACCAGTCCCAAGTCCTCACAGAGTTTGAGAAGTATTGTTGGTTGGGGGCTATGTATAAATCACGAACGTGACAGGATTGCTGTGGAACACATTTTGAGTTGTTTATTTTTTAGTATCAGTCTCATTACATGGTTATGACAATGGGAAGATGATAGCAGCTTACATCTTAGGCAGTAGACTAAGAACTTAATGTTCTAACTTACTTTAAAAGCTTTTTGACTAATCACACAAAGCAAAAGCACACTGACAGTAGTTCTATCCAACCACTATAATTTTGGTTAAAATAATGCTCTCTTATTTTGAATACAAGACTTGTTTGTAAACTTTAAGATACAATGTACAGAGCTCCATTATTAAGTTTAGAACTTCTTAATATCTCACTAGATATATTTTTCTGCAACTTAGGGAGTTATTTTACTTAAGTGTTAATACACAGACTATTGTTCTATTTGTCCTTTCTTTCTACTTCTTGTATAATTTTTCTGCTGACAAATCTTATAGCTACTGCTTAGCTCTAAATTACCACCTTGTTGTCTCTGAGGCTTGCTTTTTGCAATGTGCCTAAAAGCCTCTGATTTTAAGGAATCTCACAGAGAAATATCCAAACAATGACATGGACAATCAACAACCTTCCAACATCCTTTTTATTGTTACTAACACTCTTACACATCTTGTTGCCAAAAGACCCTCAGGATTTATAAATTCCTCTGCCCAGGGCAAAAGAGGGTTTGGAGCTTGCAGCTTGGCACTCACCAGGCTGGCAGCCAAATGGAAGCTCAGGGAAATTCTCCTGGTATCACTTGTGGTGCACCTGATGTCCCCAGGGAGCCCTCTGAGCGTTACAGTGAAACACACACCTCACATTTGAGGTCTAATGAAGCAGGTTGTATTTCAGGATAAAATCTAAGAGTAAGTGCTGCCAATGAATATTTAGGGAATTTATACAAGTGCTTTCACCCGAGACACACAGGAACAAAATTATCTTTGTTTAAAGGCTACCTGGAAATAGGCACAGAGAGTTAACAAGAACCAAAACCTCTCTTGGCATGGTTTTTAAGTGTTTCTTTGCCCTGCAATTGTTACCAGGCTTTTATTGGCAAACCACCCCTCACTGCCCTCGACTGGCTCCTCTGAACTGCCTCCAAAACACACATATTTGCTTTTCCCCCCACAAAGATTTTGCTTTTCCTTGGCATTTCCCATTCCAGGCCGTTCACGAGTCATGTTTGCCAAATGACTACAAGCATGGGACAGGTACATTTTCAATTTTGCCATAATGAAGGCCCTATTTGAAGCCTCTTTGATCTCCTCAGCCTACTTCAGAAAATGTGCAGAAATTTAAATAAATGTTAATATCCATTCCTCCACAAAGTTTGAGAGAAATTGGCCAGTAAGTCCAGGAGTTGTAACAGAGGATAGATGAGTTATCACAGCTGCCTTATGTAAGGATGTTACAGATTAAGGAAGAGAGGTGCAGACAAGGAGCAAACTTATCTCTGAGAGATGTGCCAAATGATGCATGACAACTTGCTGCTTCTTCTTTCAAGGGATTTTGTGCACCTGAATATCACAAAACTGGCCAGAGCTGAGAGTGCCATCTCATGTACTTTAAACACCATTCCTTAAGTTCACTCCATCAGTTTAACAGGGTGGCTCTACAATGTTCCAAAGTGTTTCTCCTGTAAGAAAACAACATCCCAGACAGAGCATGGGACAGAAGTGCTGCTGATTCCAATGACAAAGAGCAAACAGCTACACACATAAGAAGAACAGAAAAAACAAGCTGAAAACCAAGAAACTCCCCACCTTCAGTTTGTCAGTTATGTTCTAGGTATTGCTTATAATGATACAAGATTATGGGTTTTTTTTTTAAGTCGTGTGACTTTCAGATGCACCATGGTTTTGGGTACTAAAAATTTTTCCCACACAGAAGCTCAGGAGAAGCAATTCCAAGCAGCAAAAGTTAAACTCAACCCCTGACCTGCTCTTACCATGCTCTGTCAAAAATCTGGCATCAGCCTTAACATCTGATTTCGTGTGACCTTTCAAGGGTATTTATACAGACAAACCACCTCCTGCACAAACCAGTGCTCTACATTTTCTGCAAATCCCTGTAAATTCATAGATGAGTTCTAACTAAACCTTTTGGCAGAATTCCCTAGTTCCTCAAATGTATTATTCTTATATATAGTTCTACTAAGAAAAGTAGAAAATGGAGACTTAAAAAAATTAAGATGGAAAATACATATCCAAAGAGGGATATTTAATTTTATTGTATGTGAAAGCTGCAGCATACATCACTGTCAACTGTGAAATGCAAGGCTGCATCAAAAAGAAAAAAAAAAAAAAAAGGCAAAATGCTCAAATTGACAAAGTTAATGCAGTTAGAGCACAACTGAAAGGATCATAAAGCACCCAAGAAAAACTGTGTTTAAACAGTATTGTCCTGCTAACTGAACCCATTGTCAGATGGATTCACTGAGCTCTGCTCTCCAGAATTGATTGGAATGTACTCTACAACCAGAACTGCAATATTGATCTCCCTGGGTGCCCTTTGTTACGTTTGGTTCATAAAGGAAACTTTCTAAATACGGAATTAATTCCTCAGACTACTGTAGAACCTCTTGGGCAGCACAGACAGGACAGACTGGTAGTCAGGACCCAACCAAACCTATCAAAAGGAAAGGGATAAAACAGTATGTTCTGTATATTTGGAACACACTTGTTTTGGTTCCTATTTTAATTATTAAAGACTCCCTGCAAAGCGCAGCTGAATGGTTACAGAACTATTTATTCAGTCTCCCAGTAAAATTCTGTCAAGCTTTAATCAACCAACCAAGCTGCAGTATCTGCTTCCTCCAACCTTACCAGCTGTGAGTAACTATTCTTTTGATTTTAACCTCCACTGATTTTTTTCCTTTCTTTCCAGAAGCCTAAAAACAGAAAATTCTCATGAACTTTCTTTCAAACCCCAAGATTTTGTACACGTCAGGGATGAAATTAAAGATCTTGTTTAGAATATAAATGGGACTGGTTCAGTGAATATGTTAAGTACTCAACAAAGGGCATCCCCCCATGAAGCCTTCAGAGAGAAAGAATGAGAGCATGAGAGTGCAAGCAAGCTTTAACCTCTCTCCCTGGGCAGAATAATGGATTAGGATTTCCTCAGAGGCACTGATGGCCATGCCAAGATGTTAACTTGCATCACAAAGTGCACAGGATTTTCATGGCACCAGAAAACCTCTACCCAAAGCAGCGGACACTGTCACCCAGATAAAGTAAGATAATGCAAAACATGTGGTTTATTTGCATTTCAAAAAGCCTCATTTCTATAATTAAGAAATCTCTTCTTCAGTGCTACTCATGCTCATTTGACCCTTAGTGTGGTTATAAAATGGGAACCAAAAAATTATTCAGAATATAGCTTTTATCAATTCTCAGATCTTTTAGAGACTTTCCTAAATACAACACAATAGAAAGGAGGTGTAGGAGAAGCAGTCCTCCCAAATACTGTGAATATTGCACCTCCCACAACACCAAGAAAACACTGATACAGGCTCTTCCCTTTACTTTTTCCTATTCACTTCTCCCTTGCTCTTACAAGGAAACATTTTCTTACAAACCCCACAGAAGCTGAGCTGTGCAAGCAGCTCAAACAGCAAAGAGATTTAACATGAAGAGACTGTTTCCAAGCTGGAGAGCTTCCACTGAAATATGCAACCCAAACAAAAGCAGATCAATAATGTGATCCATCAGCCTGATCTCAGGCTGCTTCACAGAACATGTGAGGACATCATTTCTCTGTCACACAGATGAAACTGTTTGCTCTGTCACTGCCAATGTCAGACACCTTAAGAAGAGACTGGAAATGTATTTTTAAGAGTGGATGCTGTGGGTCAGGGAATAAAGCTGTAATTTGTCAGGATGCAGTAAAACGTGAACAGCACAACTGCAGAACATTCCTCTGGCAGCACGTCCCAACCTGCAGGATTCCTGCAGCTTTTCCGGATTGCTGAAATTCATCTTCTGTCTCTTTGCCTTGGAACAGAGTCCATGAAAGCCGTTGGGAACGTCCTCCTTGCCCGATTTCCCCCTTTGCCATCAGTCTTGTCCTCTCCTCTCCACTCTCCTCGCACGCAACTCAGCCCCCACTCCCTCCTCTCCATCACCAGTGGGTTGGGCATCCTCTCCATTTTCTCATCTTTCAGTACACTCCATCAACATCTGATGCCCCTTTTCCTTCTCTGGCCACCTTTTTATACACCTTGGCATGCTGAGGCTGCAAATTCGAACTTGCAAAGACAATAAATCTAGTTTTCCTTCAACCTGCTCTCCCTTTTCCTCTGATCTCAAGCCCTGAGAATGACACCCTGTTCTCCTTTACTATCCCCTTATCCCATTATGTTCTGCAATATTTAACTGCAGCAAAACTTTAGTTATTTAGAAAACAATTACAAGTAACAAAGCTCATATCCTTGCAATAGCAATGTGATTTTAATACTCTCTCCATGACACTGGCTGAATTCCACAGTCATATGCTAACAAACAAAAAGGAAAAGTGCAACTCCAAAGCAGAATTTTCCAAGTATTCAGGCCCTTACATCATAATAAATTTTCAATTCTTTTCAGAGAGAAAAGCCTATTCTGTCACAAATCTGAGAAGCTGAAGGACCCCTCTCCATGCATAGGATTTTTCTCTAGATAATGTAATGTCTCTACGGGCAGAATACAAGCTGGAAGGATTCATTTCATGCTAAGCAACAGTACACAGAGGACAAGAGCTTCCCAAACTAGCAAAAGATACCAAATCTCAAGTTTCAGCAGAAAAAATGCTGTGATTATATGCTTTGGAAAACTGAACAAGTTATATCCACTACATGTATTCAAACTATGCAAAATGATGGGTGTGGTGAGGAGGGGGAGAGAGGAAGGAGGCTATTAAATCACCTTACCTGTAATTCTGACATGTAATTTGTTATTTTTAATATACAACATAGTTTCAGGTGTTTTATCTGGCACAAAGACAGAAAATGTTCTTTATCATCTTACCTTTGCTGGGGTACAAGGGATTTTCCAAACTGGGTGCTACGGTAACAAACAACTCCAGCTCCAACTAGCTCAACTGAGAGCTACCTATAATACACATAAATGATTGAGTGATTGAATTAAACCTTATTAGCCATCAAATGCCTCTGCCAAGGAAGGGACAACATCTCTCCAGCTTCTTTAACATGAAGTCTAGAAAGCTAACTCCTCATGTTCCTCCACTTGCAGTTCAAATGCTGTTAAGATTCTGGATGGAATGCTCTCCTTCCAAAGATCTGTACGTCAGCAGCAAAGCTCATTTTGCCAATTCTACCCTCAGGCTTTCCACTTTGGAATAAATAAGGTCTTAATGTGTATTTCTTAAAAAAAAAAAAAAAAAAAAAAGACCACACCTTTGCATTATAATCTATCTGCACCTACTGTAGAGTCACTAGAGCATCAACTGCAATTCAAAACTTCCAAAAATATGAACAAAACCCCAGTGAAACCTGAAAGAGGAGTTACAGATTGACTCCCTTCCCTAGAAACACACACCCAGGTTTCTTCCACTCAGGTAATACATTGCAGCAAGCAAAGCCACACAAGTGAATCAAGAGATCTAAATGAGGGATATTTGTTTTATGATCTTGACTGACAGTGAACTTCCACTTCTCTCTCTGCCTGCCAGGAGGTTAGCAAGAGCCAGTGAGTTACCACCACATAAAAATCACAACCAAGAGATATATTTAGTCACCATGGTTCAAGGAAAATGATTGCTTACACTGAAAATAAATTTAGCAATTGTTTCCAGTTTCTGATTTTCACTGACGAAGGCACAACCCAGCTGCTTCACATTCCAGTAGCCTTCAGCTGTCTTTTTTCTCCACTCCTTGCCCACTTCCTTCTTACAACTGCTAAGACCATCTCAATCCTGCAGCAGTTATCCCACAGGCTGCATTTCGGAACACACCACCTGTCAACCTACAATGGCTTACAAAAGATGCCAAATCCTGCTCCTTGTGCCATTCTGCAGAAATCAGCAATCATCTTGTACCTGTATCTTACCTCTACACAAAACCAGCCTGAATGGTTGATGCTGTTTGAAGAAGTCACAGTAAAACACATGTGGGATGTCACTATGGGAGCAGCACACAGGAGGAACCAGGAGGTGCTGAAAGCCTGACTAAGGAATAATTGGAACTGAACTGCCTTTGGGGTTGAGAGATAAGTTTTTTCAAGGGTCTAATTTTCAAATTTGCAGGTAACTCCTACTTTGCCTGAAAACCACCAGCAGAGAAGCACTTCAGCTGGTCAACTGCAAAATTTTCTAACCTGAAACCCCTCACTTAGTATTGAGAAATATTGTACAGCTGTGAATGCACAACAGAGCTGAGAGAGTCCTGCCTGGTAATGCACCTAAGCATGACAGACAAAGAGAAACTGCACAAAACTGTACAGGTATATAAAACAGGCAGGCTAATAATTTCCACAAAATGATCCAAGGCATGATGACAGTTCAAAATATACCCTCTGCAAAAACAAAATCTCCAGGAAACTTCACATTTGTACAAAAACATCCACAGATGAACAATTCAGGATTACAAAAAATGGCATTAAAGGCTCCAGATAGAACATTAAATTTCTACAAAGATGGGAATAATGTGATCTCCTGAATTGTTTCTTCAATTTTGTCATTTTCTTAAAAACAGAGTTCTCCTGGAATTACTCATAGATGTTTATCCCACCAAGGGTGAGAATTTGAGGTGAATTTGCTCATCAGGCAAGTGCTTATGACTAAAAGGTAAAGCCAACAGTGTTTTTGGTCTACTGGGAATAAACAACATCCCACTGAGTCCTGAGCAGAATAGAGATCACTGCCTGCACTCCAGGTAGCTAACACCTGAAACAGCTCTCTCAAACAACTTTAGCAGGCAGCTATTAGAAAAGCAAGTTCACAAGGGAAATGAAAGCCCCAAAAGAAATAACAAGACTAAGACTGAAAACCAAGTAGAATAAACCTTCAAAATATGGCACCCATATGTTCTTTGGTTTTAATAAAAGAGCATTTTTGACTTGTTTCATGACAAGCTTTTGGTTCAGAGCTGATGGTGTCTAATTCCTCCCTTACTCTTCCTGAATGATGGAGAGTAGCTGAATTCCCTGCAGCACATAATCCATCAGGTAAATAAAAACAGGAATTCGTGCATCGCCATGGTAACAGGAAACCAAAGCAGAATCGGTGACCTCCTCTGCTCTTTCTTGGCATCCCTATTTTGGATTTCACATCAAAAAGGGAAAGAGCAAATATTTTCTGAAAGTGAAGACAAAAAGTCACAGTTCTGGAGTAAAGAGAAGCCAATGACCATTCCTTCTCTTCAAGCCAAGGAGGGTTCTGCTTTGGAAAAGTGTCTGAAGTCTCGTGGTGGCAGCCTAACAAAGCAAGGCCTCTAACACTAGCAAACCCCAAATAAACCATCTTCTCCTACATTACCAGCTGGCTGCCCTTCAGTCCAAAGCAGAGCTCTGAATTGCTCTACAGTGACCCTTCTGTTGATTAAACAGCAGCATTGAGAGGCTCCAGAGGGAGCCTTGTCTGCTCTTCCTTCATGGGCAGGATGAAAGCCGTTATCTCTAATCATTTATTATTGTTTTTTATGGGGTGCCAACAAGGTGTTTCAGTTAAGGACCTGGGAGCAGATGTATGAGGGTCTCTGGGGGTCTAGCCCTGCAAGGGGTAACACATTTTTTCCAGCAGCCTCTCTAGATGGACACACAAGTCAAACCAAAGCCCACTCCAAAGTCTGTCCCCATTGCTTGTGACCAGGCAATAGTCTATTTTATTTATAACATAATGCACCAATTTCTGTCTCCGTAAGAAAAACAAATTCAAATGTACACGAATGCACAGACCTTGGACCTCACAGCATTTGTTTCACAAGTCTGTATCCTTGGTTCTGCTACTGTACACGTTTTGACAAACATTACCCCGAACGGCTGTGGTGCTACGAGCTGTGTTTATTCGGTGACGCTATTAACCAAACTGTTTGTGTCAATCAGAAGTTCAAACACTCAGAAACAGCGATGGAGACAGTGCTGCTCTGGAACAGCTGGCTCCCAGCCCTCCTTTCCTGTCTCTTCTCCTCTCATTTATATCTGGACTGGTTTTGTTGGTTTTTTTTTTTTTTTAATATCCTTCCTAAAGAAATGAAAGTACAAGCAGTTGAAAGATGACAGATTCCCAGATTTACAGTTTCTCTTGTTCAGCAAATCATCTCTGTGATAGACTTCCACTAGAACAAATGTCCCTGCATCAGGGCTTCTCCCACTGCATCTTCCAACTGCACACTCACAGCATCGACCTGGGGATGGATCTTGCACAATCCTTGAATCCTTCAGTGGGAGCTCAGTGTGGCTGATCTCTAGTCTGTGCATGGTATGATTTTTATATGGTATTTTATTGCTATTATATGGTATTTTATATGGCATTTATATTTATATGGTATTTCTTGGCCTCACTGCTCCATTGTTTATGGAACCGTGCTGAGTTTGCGTGCGTCTCCAGAGTCATCTTCCTGTGCCTGAGCTCCTCACGCTGCCTCTCTGGTGTGGAGTTCTATTTACTATTCTCCCAGGGTTATTTACTGCACGCGAATAAACAAAACGTGATCACTTATTTATACATCTGTAATTACTGTCTACAGTTACTAAATCCCAAGCCAAATTCACCTCCAGCATAAACAAGTGGCAATTATTCCCGAGCTGGCCCGAGGTCTGTGTACTCTGCTAACACCTTCCCTGCTTGCTGGAGTAAAGGACAAGCATGGAAAAGCTCAGGAGGAGTTGGGATACTCTGAGAGGGATGGAGCACGGGATTAACCTGCGATATTTCTGGAGTCACATTTGTCCGCTGATGCGGGGCACACTTGTTGGGCAGTAACTCAGCGCCAGGAGCTGGAAGCACGCCGAGGTGCTGCACGGCTGGCAGGCTGCTCATCCATCCCCGGGGCTGCTCCAGAACCCCCAGAACACACCAGGCTGGGATGAGCACGGCCAGTGCTGCCCACTGCTCTCCTTGGAACCGCGCATCCCTCCTGCATCCCTGGCTGATGTCCTGGGAAGCCTGGATGCTCCACACAGCCCTACCCGGGCTGCTGCCCCGCGTTCCCCAGAAGGAGACAGCCGAGCTATTCCCCACAATGAAATATACAAAACAGCATCGATTTTTCTCTGCTAATTAAATGCAACATAATTAAACTACGTAAGTTCGCTGCTTGATTTGCACAACACTAATTGAATCTTTAAGCGTACTACTCCCACTACAGAGGAAAACAGGGTCATTCAACCATCTAAAGTGACAACTGAGAACCAGGCACGACTCCAGAAGCACAGAGAGACAATATGATCCGTGCCTGAGCTGGAGGAACCTCAGCAGCCTCCCCTGGCACTGGCTCTTGGGAGCACCCCAGGCATAAGGAAAAGGGAGGGAAAAACCTGCAAGTTCCCTCTGACATTTGCCCACGGACTCATCTTTTCTCATCCTGCAGCAACACCAGGAGAGGAAAGTTGGGAGAAGTTGAAATTATTCATTGCGCCTAGGCCCCAAAGCGCTGCAGCGCCCGGCTGTGCTGATGCTCGGCTGCCCGGCAAGGACGGAATGGGCGCAAGAACATAAAAATTAAAATAAAGGAGTTAGGAGGAAAAAAAGATGAAAACAACGAGGAAAAAGGAAAACGCGGAGGAGACACAAAGCCCGAGCCAAACAGCGCCCGGGCACCGCAGGACCGGCCCCCGGGCGGACGGGCAGAGCATCCCCCGCGGCCCCGGGCCCGGCCCGGCCCCGCTCGCTGTCAGGAGCCCCCGGGGGAGCCTCGCCGGGCACGGGGGTCCCTGCCCGGCTCCCCCCGCCCCGCCGGGCCGCGCCAGGCCCGCGGCACCGCCGGCACCTCCCGCAGCTCCGGCTGCTCCGGCGGCTCCGCGGGCCGCGGCTGCTCCGCGGGGCGGGCGGCGAGCGCGGCCGCCCCGCCGCGTCCCCCCGGCCGCTGCCCGCGGGCCTCCCGCCGCTCACCTGCTTTCTCGATCTTGCCGGACATGTCGGAGCCGCGCTCGGCGCTCAGGCCCGGCGGCGCACGGAGCCGGCCGAGGGGCTGCCGGGCTCCCGCTGCTGCCGGGCTCCCGCTGCTGCCGGGCGCGATGCGGGAGCGGCTCCAGCGGCGGCCGTGGAGCTGCGCCCGCCCCCTGCCCGCTCCGCGGGCCGCGACGGGAAGGGGCGGCCCGGGGCGCCCGGCGCGCACGCCCGGAGCGCGGCGCCGCCTCCCGGCAGCCACGGGAACCGCGGGGCGGGGCCGGCGGCGGGGCGGGCGCGGAGCCCCCCCGGCCGGAGCCGTGAGAGGGATGGAGGGATGGAGGGATGGAGGGATGGAGGGATGGAGGGATGGAATCCCGCGGGGGCATCGGGATCGGGGATGGGCGTCAGGATCGGGGATGGGCATCGGGATCCTGCGATGGAATCCCGCGGGGGCATCGGGATCGGGGATGGGCATCGGGATCCGGGATGGGCATCGGGATCCGGGATGGGCATCGGGATGGAGGGATGGAGGGATGGAATCCCGCGGGGGCAGCGGGATCGGGGATGGGCATCGGGATCGGGGATGGGCATCGGGATCGGGGATGGAATCCCGCAGGGGCATCGGGATCCTGGGATGGAATCCCGGGGTGGGCAGCGAGATCCGGGATGGGCATCGGGAACCTGGGATGGAATCCCGCGGGGGCAGCGGGATCCGGGATGGGCATCGGAAACCTGGGATGGAATCCTGAAGTGGGCATCAGGAACCTGGGATGGAATCCCAGGGTGGGCATCGGGACTGGGGATGGGCATCGGGATGGAGGGTGGGAATTGGGATTGAGGGATGGGCATCGGGGCCCTGGGATGAGGATCAGAATACCAGGATGGGCATCAGGATCGAGGGATGGGATCAGAATCCTGAGATGGGCATTGGGATCCTGGGATGGGATCAGAACACTGGAATGGGCATCAGGATCATGAGATGAGGACTGGAATCCTGGAGTGGGCATCAGGATCCAGGGATGAGGATCAGACACCCTCTCCTGTCTCTGTCCCAGTGTGTGGTCATTGCATGGGAAGGAAGCCCTTCCTCATATCCAGGAACTTGGTGTGCGTCTGTTTCTGCCCATTTCCTTGTGTCTGAGTGGTTGGCACCACCAGGAAGAGCTTGGTTGGATCTTCTTGGCATCCCCTTTTAAATACTTACACACATTAAGGTCTCTTCTCGAGGCTGAACAGCCCCAACTCCCTCAGTCTTTTTCTAGGAAGCCAGGCGGTTTTCCCCCCAAAATGCAATCCTCGGGATGCACGGGTGGAAGAAGCAGGAACCCCCACGCTGAGCTGCCTGGGGATGTCCTGCTGATGCTCCTGGTCCTTCAGAATCTCCTCAGGCCTCACACGTTCTGCCTTTTTCCAAATTCACTGCCATGGCAGAATCTTTCTTTTGGGGCAGTCAGCAGCAAAATTAAAATTAATCCATTACAATTTACTCTCTACAACTGTCCAAAAGAAGGTTGTGGCAAGGTGAAGATCATCCTCTTCTCCCAGGCAATCAGCAACAGAACAAGGGGAGATGGCTTCAAGTTATGCCAGAAGGTTCAGATTTGATATCAGGAAAAATTTCTTCATGGAAAGAATGGTTAAGCATTGGAACAGGCTGCCCAGGGAGGTGGTGGTGTCACTGTCCCTGGAAGTGTTCAAAAAAGGAATAGAAATGGTCTATGGGCATGGTGGTACTCACTAGAAGGTTGGACATGATGATACTGGAGGTCTTTTCCAGTCACAGCAGAGCCCGGGGGGAGGGCTCCAGGCAATAATAAAATAATTATGGTCCTATTTGAAAATGAACTCATTTCTACAACTTAATTAGGGACAAACACCTCAACAATGACTTACAGGTAGCCCTGTGCTACAGGCCAATAAATCTGAAGCCTGGTGAGCTGTCAGAGGCTGTTTACTTCCCTTATCAAATAAATCATTCACGAGGCTGCTATTTCTGTAAGCTTTCCACACAACTTTGAAAGTGACTTCATGAGCCTGTTTAAACACCTCACACACCCAGGGCTAGGCAGAAGGTATAGGAGGAAATGTCTGAGAGGCAGAGTATGCATTTTTCTCTCATTAATTTTTTTTTTTTCACTGAGAGCCTTGTGGAGAGTTCCTGAGTGTATTTGCTTAATAAATCAAATTACAAAAAAAAAAAAAAAAAAAAAATTAAAAAAAAAAGAAAAAAAAAAAAAAGAAAGAAAAGAAATATTTAAGTATTTAGGTGGAGGTTTTCCTCTGGCTCCCACAGATGTAAATGGTGGCTGTGGCAGCCACGCTGAGCTGTGCTGACTCACTGGGATTAGTGAGCAGTAGTAACAAGGAGCTGCAGCGGGTGATGCTAATGAGAGCAGACCCGACTGGGAGTACACACAGGAAGCAGACAGATGAAGTAACTAGCTGCTATTCTTACACCCTCCCGTTTTCAGACTTGGGCAAGGGAGAAGGAGCGTGTGTGCAATAATGTGAGATATGAACAGAACAGCTACTAAATTGGAAGGTCTTTTCATAGTCTCTGATATAAAAAGCCCCGTTGTGCCCATGATGTGTTGCCTTCCGGGGGATGCTGGAGTTTCTCCTGTGGTTTCTGCATTAAGATGTAACTCACAAGGCTGGGAAAACCCGATGCTTCTAAATATCCCCTGAAGTCAGCTGGGGAAAATCAGCTCAGAGCTGATTGTGTCCATCTGAGTGTGCTGTTAAGGGCAGAGCTGTGGCCAGGGGAGCAGGAGGAGAGCTGTGAAGAGAGATGTCATTTTTCAGGCTGTTACAGAGCAGTGTGAGACCCACAGGGATGGTTCTTGCAGCACATTTGGATACAGGGAAAGGGATGGCAGTAGCTGGTTACCTTCAGTGCAGGAACACCCTACAAAAAGCCAATTTTTCAGGTGCTGATGCTACAGCAGGAAGAAAAAATTAAGAATACGCGGTGTACCTGCTTTGCTATCGGATGAGAGCACAGTGCTAACAGAGACGTGCCAGATGTGAGGGCAACATCTGGAGCCTCCTTCCTCAAATTATTTCATCACTGGGAGAAACTCCCCGGCAGCAAAAAGCTCAGCAGACGGTGGAACCCCAGACGGGCTGACAGCACCTAGGGAGGGGCAGCAGACACAAAGTGCAGCCCCACAGGGTCATTTCCTGCAGAGAGCCACTGAACTGCACTGCTGACCCAGGGAACGGGGGAAATTGTGCAAGAAATGCCAGCCAGGCTGGAGCAGCGCAGTTTAAAGAGCGCTCCTGCCCTCTAGTGAAGATTCAGCCCAAATTCCGGGCTGCTCCCGTCCCAGCCCTGCTCTCCTGTCCCCCTCCAGCTTGTGGCATCAGGGCTCAGGTCCCTGCAGAAATCCCAGGGGGTAGCGGCCATTCACCCAAACAATCTGTCCGAGTGGGCTTTAGTAGCGTGGAATAACTGGGAAATTATTTAGGGGAAAAAAAAGGTTATTATTTTAACAGGGAAATTATTTAGGGGGGAAAAACGTTATTATTTTAACAGGGAAATTATTTAGGGAAATGCAGTTTAGCCAAATGCCCTCTTGCACAATGCCTTCTGCACCAGCGCTGGCCTTGATAACATCGCTGCTCATTTTAGTGCCAGTGTGATTAAGACTCCAAAAACTCACTGAAAAACCTTATCCAATGTGACAAACATTTATCCCAAGTGACCAACACACCACAGTGACCCGATGTGCCCCAGCCCTGCTCAGCCTGTGGTGGAAAGTTGTGGCAATTTTTTTGGGGTGGGAAATTGTGGCAAATTTTTTTTTTTTCATCACTTCCCAGTCTGCCATTGGGAAGTGGTGAAAAAAAAAATAATTATTGGATGCAGCTAAAGCTGAAGGGCAAGGTTATCATCTCCTGTTAATGGCTGCAACTCCTCTGAGGTCTTCAGGGGTGGAAAAAATAAGAGTGGGATGAGGTGGAGGAGAGGAATTGTTTGGGGAAGGAGAAGACAGCACAATCATGGGGGACACACTGTGGGTGAGAGACTCAGAAAGGGACAGAGCTTTGTGTCATTCCCCTAGAAAATATACCTGATGCAACCTGCATCAAAGTTCATATGAGGGAAAAAAAAAAAAAAAAAAGGCAAATGGGAGACACTGAGCTGACTTTGGGCAAATCCCCACTTTCACCTCCTCGAGGAAAGGTCAGTGTTCGGGATTTTTTGGCACAGCAGCTGATGGTACCTGGCTGGCGGTCCCGGCTGTGTGACAG